>NC_137872.1:968766-1058766 GCF_963924005.1 Protomyctophum bolini
CACCAGCAGCTCCTGCATGTGTACGTCAGACAGACAGACAGACAGAGATAACAGACAGATAGAGATAACGCGTCACATATCAGATAGACTCCTCTCTCTGTCTCCTTATATGCTCTCTGTCTATTGTCTATTCTGCTGTCCTCTCTCTCTCTCTCTCTATTGTCTATTCTGCTGTCCACGCTCTCGGTCTATTCTTCTTGTCCATGTCGCTATTTCTCTTCCTCTGCTGGTCTCCATCTGACTAAATTATTTCTTTTTTTTAAATATATTTTTTATCCCACGATTTTGTAACCCATTTTTCACCCCTGTGTCAATCATCTAATGTGATCCTGGGCTCTACACACCCTCCACCAACCTAGTCCCCATATATGGGGGACAAGGGGAGACCAACCTAGTCCCCATATATGGGGGACAAGGGGAGACCAACCTAGTCCCCATATATGGGGGACAAGGGGAGAGCAACGGACTTGAACTCATGCTTCCTTCATGCCTGAGTGTCCAAGTTGCTCCTTTACACCTGACAGGGGGGAGTTTCCCTGGTTGGACGTAGAGCGCGTGGAAGGAACACGTTATTCCAACCAGTTCCTTTCCCCTCCATCAGGCGCCCCGGCTGGCCAGGGGGAGGCAGTTTAGTGACCAGGATTTCTGCATGTTTTTTGTGAGGGTACCTACCCTAGGGGACACGGGGAGAACATGTGAGGGTACCTACCCTATAGGGGACACGGGGAGAACATGCAAACTCCACACAGAAAGGCCCTTTCGCCAACCCCCGCCTCGGGTATGGGCACTGATGACGCGGAGGAGGAAACACGCCGCCCAGGGCTCAAGATTAACGGCGTCCCGACGTCCCGGGGACTGTAAAATATCTATTTGGGACGTAAATGTATCTCATCCGGGACGGTTTCGGGACGAGAGGAGTTTTTACACTGAAAATGCGCATTTCGTGTGCAGCGATGAGCAGCATGAGAATTTGCCGTGCCGTCAACCAATGCTCTGTCGGACCAAACTAGTATGCCTCCCGTTGACAACAACAACAACGCACACACTACATTCACCCAACGGAATCATAGGAATTATATTGCTTTTGCCCCGTGGATGAGACATTTAGATTGAAAAACTATCGGTTGGAAGCGTGGATAAGACCATGGTTGTGTGCCACAGAAAGGTTCCATATGCTACACTACACCAACGTTTAACGTTAGCTTCCATGCTAGGCTTGCTAGCTGCCGTCGACATTAAATAATATGTTGGTATATAATCCTCTGAAGCAACAGATGTTTTCTAATGCTCAGATTGTTCTGGAATTGCTGCCCCAACACTGTGGAATGCACACCCCAAAACCAAAACGCTCTCATTCCACATTGATTGTATTTATTATTATTATTTATTGATCCTTCGTCTTAGTATTCCCCCTAATAAAGTTGTTTTTATTTGTTTTCTCATGCCAACCATGTAATAGACATTTGAGTATTAATATACCTGCATTGCTGCACGTTATCTGTTGGTCTTGATCAGCCTACACCAAAATAACAATCCATTTGAAAATAAAAATCACTGTTCTCAGGTCGAATATTGATATGCGATTAAAATGTGATTAATTTAGATTAATTAATTACAAAGCCTCTGATTAATTCGATTAACATTTTTAACCAAGCCCTATTTTTCATCTGGGAGCATTTTGACTAAATCAGTGTATCTACAGAAGAAACATGAAGCCAGACAATTAATGTACTGCATGTATTCAATACATGCAGTACATTATTTGTTTGGCTTAATTGTATTTCTATTACAATAGGAATACAGTTATTAATTTCACAATTTGAGTGGTGCTTTTTGTACATTTATTTCCCGGGACGGTATACATTTACTTCGGGACGGTTCAAATTGTATTTTGGGACGGTTCCGGGACGGTGGTGAAAAAAGTTAGTCTGGAGCCCTGACGCCGCCTGACTGAATTATTTCTATCCTCATTTTATGCTCTCTCTCTCTCTCTCTCTCACACTCTTTCTCTCACTACCGTATCTCTCTCCCTGTTAGTAATGAATACATCCAGTAGTACCGTCCTACCTCCAGCATATTGTATCTTCAATCAAGTCATATGATAGTGACAACCCTTGTTATTGTCCTCTGCACCAGGCCGAAGGGAGTCCGGGGCTAATCTCACAACCCGCTGAACCGATCAGTGCTAAATCTCTGAGTCAGACTCATTACTGCAAGAACCGATTGATAGAATAGATAGAAGTTGCCCTTCTATTGTCTAGAGGGAGGAGGCCTGCACCTTTGGTGACGTGCAGGTTCCCGTCTTGCTTGGTTCCCATCTGCTGAAAATATTGTCCAGTGAGAAAAGAGTACTGGGTGTGTTTGAAACTTTCTGCGGGAGTTCCCATCTATCACCATATTTCAAAACTCACCTCAAAACCCACCTGTTTAGGCAGGCCTATATGACTCTGTGTGACCTCTGTGTCTTCTGCTGCAAGCTGTGCCCTTATTTTTTCTCTTGCTCTCTCTCTCTCTCTCTCTCGCTGCGTTTAGTTTGACAGGCTGCATCTTATTATTATTGTTTGTTTGTCTGTGCACACGCGGCCGTTCCGCGACCGTCCCGGATGGTGACTGTAGGCTGTTTTATTTCTGTAAGCTGCATATTCAATTATCAAGCATAATTTACCTATACATTTGATTGATTTTGCTAACTTTAATACACACAACAGGTGAGTCGATATACCTCATCTCTCTAGTGAGTGGCTCTGCAGCTCTTCCTATATTTTTCTGTATGTGGCCCTCAGTGAAAAAAGTTTGGGCACTCCTGGTCTAGAGGGAGGAGGCCTGCATGGCAGCAGGCAGGGTTAACCCTATGTGATAGAACAGATAGAAGTTACCCTTCTATTGTCTAGAGGGAGGAGGCCTGCATTGTCTATTGTCTGTGATAGAACAGATAGAAGTTACCCTTCTATTGTCTAGAGGGAGGAGGCCTGTTATAGAACAGATAGAAGTTACCCTTCTATTGTCTAGAGGGAGGAGGCCTACATGGCACCAGGCGAGGCGGGGCTAACCCTATGTGATATATTTAGAGCGAGGAGCGATGAATGTTTCATCCACGCGGTCGTAGGGCTGAACACAGGGCAGCCATTAAACATTCATATCTACCACCGCGATGACCTCCTGGAATATCAGCTCGTCATCAATGAATTAGCATCGGGCCCGTTTACGTAATGCTGCTGACACACACACACACACACACATATATAATATCCACCACTTATATGAGAGACAGAGAGAGAGAGAGAGAGAGAGAGAGAGCATGAGAGTGCATGTGTCACGTGTGAATCAAGAAGGTAGGTAGGACCCAAATGCAGGACAGGGAGGCAGAGTAGTCTAAATGCTTAGAGGTTTTATTCACCTAAATCCAGGGTACAACATCACACTTAACATCCAATAAGGAACTAAAAAAAACAGGGCTATAAATACACAGGGAAAACAGGGCACAGGTGGTGCATTTTCATCCATGCTTTCCAATAGGTATCTATTCCTATATATAGCCTACTCCAGACATCTTCTTGATCATATTTTTTGGAAAGATTTTATAAAAGTTTGCAACAAGGCAGGATTTGATTTGTTGTATCAAAAGGCATGGATTCATTTTTAAAGTATTTTATTAAATTTCCACAAAGTTACAAGTCAAACTTGAAAATCCATACAAAAAAGATGCTGCTTGTCATCGTATAAAATCATCACATCAAATACATACATCATAATACATCATCAATACATAATATATACATCAAATACATTTAGCTCACAGCCACTTAGGCGCCAGGGAGCGCGAGCGCCACAGTACCATCCGTTGATGCGATGAATAGATGGAATTACATGTTTGTGCATTATGCTGCTGGGGTTGTGCAATAACAAGAAGTCATGTGTGTTTTGTTTTAGCTTGTATAGGTTCAGGTTGTTTGTGATATAATGCACTGATTGGTTGGCACTTTTAATTTCGTTGTACACGTTGCAATGACAAATAAAGATCTATCTATATCTATCTATCTCTATGTGTACTATCCGCGACACCCCCTAAAGCCCAAAAGCCTGCGCCTGTATGTGCTGCTCCGAGGGTCTCGCCACCCGCCAACAAATAGCACCATGCTTTGGTGCCATATGTGACTATCAGCCGGCATGCAACAAAACCCCCAGAGCAACACACTCAGTGCAATCATTTAAAAATATAAAATGTCCAAGAGGGAGTCCTCACATCAGGATAAGGCAGAAAAGGGGCAGAAAAAATATATATATATATATATATACGTTACAAAGATTATATTTGTCTGGACTGCATGTTCTAGACAGGCTACAGTGCCAAGGTGGGCCAGTTTAGGTGTGTGTGTGCAATCTCTTCAGATCCATTGTTTTTTTCCTTTTAAGTTCCGTTTTAATATGTTTAAACACAGTGTTTGCATCAATCACTACGTGGTCTATTGCCATTTTACACCGAGTTGTCCAGATCCTAAAAATTGTCACACAAATACAAACCCAATATATATCATAATCTTCTTTTCCGCACAAAATACCGTACAAAATGTCTCTGTGGCATGGCACCTTCACACCTAAATCGTGCATCTTGCTCCAGATTGCTTTTGATCTCTTGCAGTCTACGAGTAAGTGCCATATGGTCTCTAGTTCTGCACAGTCTGGCATGGGGCATTCCGTCGTGGTTACAAAGCAGCTCCATTTAACCACTGCTCTAGTTGGAAGTCTACCGTGGGCAGTTAACCACATAACGTCCTGCATCTTCCCAGTGACGAGGCCACTGTTAAAATTATTTACTAGGTTTTTACTTTCTTCAAAGGAGCAGTGTTTAAAAAGTACCATTAGATTAAATATTATTTTATTTGATTGGGTTCCCCAGTTAATATTTAAATTGCTATGTTTTGTGGTAAAGTCCCCATATGCCAGTTTATAGTATGGCAGTGACAGTCATGGATCCCCCCCCCCCCATTACCCCCAGCGATCCTATAGTGTTAACACTACGGCCGCCCAAGGTGGAGAATTCCGTCCTATCAAATAATTATGCCCAACGAACGCCCAGGACGGAGATTAATGGGGGCGGATGAAGTCTGGCCACGCCAGGCTACCTCACAATAGGGGCGTGTGTGTGTGCGTGCATGCGTGCATGTGTGCGTGCATGCATGCGTGGAAACCATTGGAAAAGCAAAACATTTAAAAAATCCCACTGGCTAATAGCAGCTCAGTTCAGAATGCTGTGTTGAAATGAACAGTAGAAACAGTGTTGCCAAAACATTAGTGATGCACCGAATATTTGGCCGCAGAAAATATTCGTCAGAAAATGGCAAAAAATTCATTTTCGGCCTATTCGGTTTCGGCCCGAATAGGCAGAAAATATATCGCCGAATAGTGTATGCAATTATTAATGCATTCAAAAGAGCTGAATAAATGTTTTATGGACCCATAATAGTGATTATTATTTAAGTTAAGTTTTGCCATAACCATTTATTTTGCCATAAATCAGGTAACTTTAAGGTACGGCCATGACAGCAATGGTAGGAAAAAATATACATAATATTAATCGTATTCAGATAATCTTTATTCGGTTTTCGGCCAACTGTTTCCTATATTCGGCATTCGGTTTCGGCCAAGAATTTCACTTTCGGTGCATCCCTACAAAACATCTGTAGTTCAGGAGACTACCAACGAGAGGAGACCGGTCCCAGGCCTCGCTACGTGGCCTGGGGCTGGGCAGTACGGGCTGGGTCCCTCCCTGAGGCTGGGCAGTACCTGCAGGTGGGCCCCTCTCCTGAGGCGGGGCAGTACCTGGTGGGCCCCTCTCTGCTGGGCAGTACCATGGGCCCCTCTGTGACTTGCTGGTCCCGCTGTGTGTTTTGGCTCTGCCCGGCTGCGCCTCTCAGACACAGTTTAGCAACAGCTCAGCCAGACTGCATTATTCATGCCCGAGCGGCCTGACAGATAGGGTTACCCCAAGGCAGTATAGCTGATACATTAAGGTGCCCTTTGCAACTATAACTGAGGATGGCACACGCGTGCACACTCATATGCAGTGCATGTGCACGTACGCACACACACACACATATACACGCGTACACAGACAACAGCGAGCCGAGGATAGCACGAGGACAGGCCTATAGTCCGGGGGTGAAGCGAGGATGACTGAAGTCGCATGCAGAGTAACCAGAGAGATAGGCGGAACCAGGTTGTAGCAGGACAACAAAGGCAAGCTGACGTGGATGTGGAAACGACAGGACTCACGTATGCACGCGTAGGCGACGCACACACACACACACACACACACACACGCTCTGACACACATGCTTACGGATACGTGCAGGGAGGATAACCCTGAAAGCCGGGACTCACACACGCAGGATACACACACACTCACACACACACACCTCGCCGGGGGATCGTCCTGACAAAGCAGGCGAGGTGGCCAAGACGAGGTCTGAACCGCGGACTCCCCCGCAGCACACCGGCAACAATGGGACATACACAAAGAACTACACAGACACCGCCACCTGCACCGCCGGCGTCTTTCATCCACCCCCCCGTGACCCCGGGACGTTAGTTACATGTCTTTAAACTGGGCTTGTTCTGACGGGGATTTTTCTGCTCGCTGGTGGACTAGTGTTTTTCTTTTCCTGGATAACTTTGTTTGATTTTGATTTTTTTTAAACAGGACACTTCCATGGATCTGACTGACTGGCATTTTATCTGCTTATGTTACGGACTAACGTTTATTTTGTTAGAAGTCCCTTTGAATGCCTTATTTCGTGAATTCAGTGTGTGGGGCAAGCGAACAATCCACAAGCGACGGGTCTGGATGATGAGGTGATCAATGACATTTAATGTTCCTTAAAAGAAGATGTTTATTTAAGTATTTTTTTGTAACAACACCAGGCACTGTTGCGTCTCTATTTACATGCCACACAGCAGGGCGTTTACTGAGGCTCCAAGAAGAAGAAGACTACTGTAATGCGAGCGAACACCCAATGTCTGAGGTTCCTACTCCATTACTGAGATCGTGTTTTGGACTGCTGTGGTTTTGGGCTCGTGCACATTGTAGAATGTCTGGCGCTGGAGTGTCTTTCACTCTGCGGTTACCCATGTGTGCATGTGTCTGAGGTGTCTGCGCGTCTGAGGTGTCGTGCTGAAGCCGGCTATATCAGATCAGACGGAAGAAAAGGCAAGCGATACTAAACAGGAGGATTAAGAAGAGAGGATGTCGCTTCCGTCTGCATTTAGACTCTTCCTAAACTGTCAATTGTCAACACTGGCACCGATACTGACCCGCGTTAGCCCTGTTTGGGCACTGGTCCTTCCTCGTCTGACTTCAGCATGGCCCCGGTCGTCCTGAGACAGCAGCATGCCACCTAAGAAGGGAGCCGCAAAGGAGGCGCCCGCCAAGAAGGGCAAGGAGGCACCGGCCAAGGCAGAGGAGCCCAAGAAGGCGGCCAAGGCCGAGGAGCCCAAGAAGGGAGGAAAGGATGACAAGAAGGGAGCGAAGGGGGGCAAGAAGGAGGAGCCGCCGGCCAAGGGCAAAGGGAAGGATGACGGGAAGAAGGGAAAGAAGCCCGTCGTGGAGGAGGAGTCGGAGGAGTCGGGGCCGGAGTCGGACGTCAGCGAGTCGACGGCGGACAGCGACGACAGCGACGCTCCCAAAGGGAAGGCGGCCAAAGGGAAGGCCGCCCTGAAGGGCGCCTCCAAGGCGGCGGCCATCGCTGTGAAGGGAAAGGGAGTTCCCGCCGAGGCGCCCAAGAAAGCCGCGATGCCGGTTCAACTCAAAGGAGCCACCAAAGCCCTCGGAGGCCTCGTGGCGAAACCGTCCCCGTTCGCTATGCCTAAAATGCTGCCAACTAAACCCAAGAGAAACCTCAAAAGCACCTCCCGTCTCTTCTTGCTCGGCGGCGGATCCAAGGCGAAGAAAGACGGCGCCAAACCGAGCCTGGGCGGCAAGTTGTTTGGCGGGTTGGGCAAATCCAGTGCCCCTACAGCAGCGGCCATGTCTGGCATCGGCTCGTCCAAATTCTCCATGTTTGGTAAGAAAGATGACAAAGTGGACAAAAAGCCAGACCTGGCAGGTAAAAAAACGCTTGGCAAGCTTATCGCGGACGACCCGACCTTCAAGGGCAAAAGCTCGATATTGGGGAAGATTGCCGGGGCTGCTAATTGGCTGACGGGGAAGTTCTTGACCTCGAGGGGCCACGGACGTATCGGGGGACGAGTAGGAAAGCGGGGCAAGAAACTGTCCTTCCGTAACGGTGCTAACGACTATTACAACGACGGCTATGAGTATGGCGATTACGACTATGAATACGGCTACGATGATGAATACGGCTATGAGGATGAGTACTATGACCCGCCGCGGCTCAGTACGCTTAGGGGCGTCTATAGACACCCCTACGATCACTTTGAGCCGTACGTAGACGCAATGCGTTACGACGACGAAGACGAATGGGAGGACGAGGACGGTTACTACGACGAGGACGGCAACTTTTACTACTACGACGACGACGTTTACTACGACGAAGAGGCCGATTTCTACGGTGACCCTTATGGGTATTACGGCGATGAGTATGGCGAATATTATGACGACGGGCTTGAGTATTTCTACGGTGACGATGGAATGATGTACGCAGTGGAGGCGGCAGATCCGTACGGTTACTACGGTAATAACACGGACGCCATGTTCTATGATCTGTACGACCCCAACATGTATGGCGATCACTACGAACATCAGATGGAATATAACTATGGGATGCCAGACCCGTATAACAGCGGGTATGTTGTCGGCTATGAGGCTGAGCCGATGCATGTTGGATACGCAGACCCTAACGCTATGTATAACCCCTACCAGCAGCAGCAGCCTCTCCCGGAGGCTGGTTTCGTTCCTGACTCGGGGCTGATGTATGGACAGGAGCAGCTGTATTACCCCGTGCAAGACCCTTACTCTGCCGAGCCTTTCAGAGTCCCCAGACCCCAAGTACGGATGTTCGGCAAAGACAGGCTGGATGTGAGTTACCTTCCTCCACCCCCTTCTCATTATTCTCGTCCCCCCTCCCCTCCCTACCTCCCCGGCCCCTCCCAGCTGGCCTACAACGACATGGACGCCTGGTCTGAGATCCAGTATGAAGCGCCCATCTCCTATCAGCAGTTCGCCCCAGCCTCATGCCAGCCGCAGAGCCCGCTTCTGCCGAGACACTCTCCTCCCATGATGATGATGCAGCAGCAGCAGCAACCTCAGTCGCCTTATCCCACTCACCCTCCCCTGGTCGCCTCTCCCAGTCAGATCACCCTCAGCCACAACCTTGCTCAGCCCGCCTACCCCATGCAGAACCCCTACCTCCCCCAAGACCCTCAGTTCGCGATGGGGAAAATGCCACCGATGGCGGCACCAATGCACTCCCAGATGCCCCCACAAATGTACTCCCAGATGCCCCCACAAATGCACTCCCCCATGTCTCCAATGATGCACTCCCCCATGCCTCCAATGATGCACTCCCCCATGCCCCCAATGATGCACTCCCCCATGCATTCGCCGATGGCCTCGCCGATGCCAGCGAGGCGAATGAGCCCCTACCATTCCCCACAGCTGTCTATGCGCCCCGGGTCCCCGCCTAGGGGAATGGCCCCTCACCTTCCTCCACATAGGATGGACTTTCAGGCTGAAATCCCACCGAACCCCTACAAAACCCCTCGCTTATCCCGGAGAGGGCTCGCCTCACGCCCGGGTTCAATGGCGAGCCGCCCCAGGCCTCCCACGCGACTGGGAAGGAGGAGCCCTCCGCCTTCCCCGCCGCAGCCTCCCGGAAGAGGAATGTCGACGAGACGTCAACCGTCTCTCTCCAGGGGACGGAGAGGCGTCGGGTCACAGAGGGCCCCGTCCGCCGCACGCCCGCGGTCCCCGCTGCCCAGCCCCCCGGCCTCTCCTCGGGCGTCACGGAGACGGCGAGAGGGTCCGCCCACGTCCCCGAGATCGTCCCCTCCGGATCCAGTGCCCCCCCCATCTTCCAGACGTAGGTTCGGAAGACACTCGTCCATAATGACATATACGTCCTCGCGTGCGTCCCCTTCTCACAGACGCACCCCGTCGACGGCCAGCAGAGCCCAGTCACCCGCGCACGCTTTCCGTCCAATGTCTCCCCACCGTCCCACCTCTCCTGGTCCGTTCTCTAGCCGCCCGCTCCCCACGCGCACCTCCACGCGTAGTAGGCTCAGAGGAGGCAGGGGCCACGTCCCCATGGGGACAGTCAGGCCGTCCCCACAGAGACGCAGCAGACATGGTCACCCGCCGGTCACCCAGAACGTCGCCCCCTTCAGGTCCTCCGTCCACAGTGTCCACGGGCCGCCGCCGGGCCAGATGAGGTCTGCGGCGGGAACCCCTATGTTAGCCAGGACAGGTTCTCGGCCAGTGGGTTTCAGGGAGCCAAATCGTTTTGGGACCCCCCAAGGAGGGTTCCACAGGCCCGTAGGAAGGGGGCAGCCGCGTATGGCGACTCAGCCCCCTTTCAGGTCGACTGTCCCAATACCTCCCATGCCTCACCAACATGCGTCGCCTATATTCTCTCGTGGAACTTCACCCATGCATCCTCTTACTCACCCAGCCTCCCCTATGGGTTCCCCTATGCTTCCCAGGGCCATGGCTCAGTCCCCAATGTTTGTACACACTATGTCCCCCGGTAACTTACAGCCTACTCAGGTTTTCAGTCAACACAGCGCAATGATGGGTCCAGGTCAAATGCTGACGAATGGTACGTTAGAGATGTCTCAGGATACATGTGGTTCCTTTCCTCCTCAGTACCCCATGTTTCCTTCCCCGTCTCCTATGCAGAGGAGCCTCTCCCCTGTGCCCGGTGGACAGATGAACCAGCCAATGGGTATGGGCTACGGTCCTGGGCCTGGTGGACAGATGAACCAGCCAATGGGTATGGGCTACGGTCCTGGGCCTGGTGGACAGATGAGCCAGCCAATGGGTATGGGCTACGGTCCTGGGCCCGGTGGACAGGCAATGATGTCACCCGGGGGACAGATGAACCAGCCTATCGGTATGGGCTACGGTTCTGGGCCTGCAGGTGGACCGGCGATGATGTCACCCAGTGAACAGATGAACCAGGGTATGGGCGGCTACAGTCCCATGCAGAACCCCCCCGGCCCACAAAGTGCCTCCTATGGCTCTCCCCTGCAGCGCAACGCCAACCTGTACACGCCTGTCCTCGCGCCTGACGATAACATGTCAGCCTCCCCACACCTCTCTGCTTCCATGCTCTCCTCCCAGCTCCGCAATGCCTCCTTCGCCTCGCCCTTCCAGCAGCCCTCCTCCTCCCCTGGTGCCCCCGCCATGCCGTCTTCCCCACAGTTCTCTCCTTCCATGCTCTCCTCCCAGCTCCGTAACGCCTCCTTCGCCTCCTCGCCCTTCCAGCAGCCCTCCTCCTCCCCTGGTGACCCCGCCATGCCGGCTTCTCCACAACTCAACCTCTCCTCCTCCATGATCAACCCCCAGCTCCGAGATGCCCGATTCTCCTCTCCCTTTCAGATGCGCCCCTCCACCCCTGAACCTGCTATGCCGTCTTCTCCATATCTCTCTTCTTCCATGATCAACCCCCAGCTCCGCGACGCCCGATTCACCTCCCCTTTTCAGATGGGCCCCTCCACTCCTGAACCTGCTATGCCGTCTTCTCCATATCTCTCTTCTTCCATGATCAACCCCCAGCTCCGCAATGCACGCTTCTCCTCTCCCTTTCAGATGGGCCCCTCCACTCCTGAACCCGCTATGCCGTCTTCGCCATACCTCTCTTCTTCCATGATCAACCCCCAGCTCCGCAATGCACGCTTCTCCTCTCCCTTTCAGATGGGCCCGTCCACTCCTGAACCTGCTATGCCATCTTCTCCATACCTCTCCTCTTCCATGATCAACCCCCAGCTCCGCAATGCACGCTTCTCCTCTCCCTTTCAGATGGGCCCGTCCACTCCTGAACCTACATCTCCCTATCTGTCTTCTTCCATGATCAACCCCCAGCTTCGCAATGCACGCTTCTCCACCCCTTTTCATCTGGGCCCTCCTCCACCCACTTCTCCACACCTCTCCTCTTCCATGATCAACCCCCAGCTCCGTAATGCTCGCTTCTCCACCCCCTTTCATCTGGGCCCTCCTCCACCCACCTCTCCACACCTCTCCTCTTCCATGATCAACCCCCAGCTCCGTAACGCTCGATTTTCCACCCCCTTTCATCTGGGCCCTCCTCCACCCACCTCTCCACACCTCTCCTCCTCCTTGATCAACCCCCAGCTCCGTAACGCTCGCTTCTCCACCCCTTTTAAAGTGGGTCCTGCCGATCCCACTTCTCCACAACTCTCCTCTTCCTTAATCAACTCCCAGTTCCGCAACGCCAAATTTTCCACCCCCTTTAAGGTGGGCCCTCCTGAGCCCATCACCCCGAACCTCTCCGGTGCACTGATGAGTGGCCACTTGAAGACTAAAATGTTAAGGCTTCCAGACGGAACCTTGATGATGCCTGAGGCTGAGCCTCAGGCTGTAGCCGGGGGTGCTGGAGGGATCAAGTCTGGCGCGACTATGTTATCCGGCGCTCTACTGAAGCCTGGCATAAAACAAAACTATCGTTTGCCTGATGGCGCCCTGATGTCCAGGCAAGAGGCCGCTGCTCCCATGCTCGGCAAATCCATGGCTGGTGGCCTCCGTGGGGCGAAGTTACGCCTCCCTGACGGAGGTTTCAGGTTTGGTCCGGAAGAACCACAGGGCATGAACCTCTCCAACGCTTTGTCCAAGAACATGGCCCTCCGTGGGGCCAATTACCGTCTTCCTGATGGCGGTTTCAGGGTTGGCGTTGAGGAGCCACAGGGCATGAACCTCTCCAACGCTTTGTCCAAGAACATGGCCCTCCGTGGGGCCAATTACCGTCTTCCTGATGGCGGTTTCAGGGTTGGTCCAGAAGAACCTCAGGGCATGAACCTCTCCAACGCTTTGTCCAAGAACATGGCCCTCCGTGGGGCCAATTACCGCCTCCCTGATGGCGGTTTCAGAGTTGGTCCAGAAGAACCTCAGGGCATGAACCTCTCCAACGCTTTGTCCAAAAACATGGCCCTCCGTGGGGCCAATTACCGTCTTCCTGATGGTGGTTTCAGAGTCGGGGTTGAGGAACCACAGGGCATGAATCTCTCCAACGCTTTGTCCAGGAACCCCAACCTCCGTTCAGCTACGTACCGTCTGCCGGATGGAACTCTGGTCCAGAGGCCACAGCCTGCTGGACGTGGCTTCGACCTCTCCAATGCCATGTCCAAGAACCCCAACCTCCGCGGGGCCAACTACCGGCCCGGCCTCTTCACACGGCCCGGCGCCGAGCCCGAGCCCCTGGACCCCCGGGACCTCTCCAATGCCATGTTTAATCCCAACATCAGGGGGGCCTCGTACCGCCTGCCGTCATACGCGATAGTGATGCCCCAGGTTCAGGGCTCCGAACCGGGGCAGCACTGGGCCCATGGCACTGATGAATTTGCGATGATGCAAGACATGGAGATGTGGACGCCGGAGATGTGGGCTATGTATGAGGAGGGGATGCTGATGTACCCCGATGGAGTCGAGGGGGAACGATCTGGGCAGTGGATTCTCAACAGAGATGGAGAGCCACAGGGGAACTGGTATGACAAGGTAAGGTATGCTAAAGAATAATCTTGACCCCTCAATTCTCGCAAACTTCAGGCCCATTTCTCAACTACCGTTTCTATCAAAAGATCTGGAAAAAATAGTATACAATCAATTACAGTCCTTTCTTACCCTACATAACATCCACGAGACATTTCAATCCGGTTTCAATCTAGGCCACAGCACTGAAACGGCTCTACTTGAGGTCTTTAATGACCTGATTTTAATCTCGGACTCTGGGCAACCTGCGGTCCTGGTACTCCTCGACCTATCGGCGGCTTTCGACACGGTGGATCATAGGATCCTCCTGTCAAGGCTTGAGCACCATGTCGGAGTCAGGGGTATCGCGCTAGCATGGTTCAAATCGTACCTAGAAAATAGGAGCTTCTCTGTCCAACTAGGCCAATTCTCCTCCCCCCCCAGCCCCTCTCAGCTGCTGGGGGGTGTGCAGACATGAGTCACCACACTGGACTCGGTTTTAAATCCTTGTCCTTCATTAGAGTTACTTAGCTCTGCTCTCAGTTCTGATTGGTCGATATTCACCCGTAACGTGCACAGGCGTGTGGGGGCCCGGTCATCGCTGCTATTTGAAAGGTATTAAAACCACTTGGCTACAGCATTTTGAGGATTACACAAGACAGTCCAGGGACTTATTTACATCATTTAACTTACTAGCCCTTACCCGTTGTGAGATATTTGCCCCCCTCTTGTGGCCGTGCCCATCGTGTGGTGATGTAAAAACAATATTTGTACAGTAAATATGACAGTTGCGTCTGTAAAAAGTAGCCTAGCCGGTTTCTGGGAGCGTGCAGGTTTTTTTTGGCATGGAGAGATGTGTGCTAATAGTGTGGCTCGGTCGGAGATAGACCACAGACGGATAAACGGGGGTAAACGTTCACTAATAAATTGATTATTAATCATTAATGTGTCAAATGGGAAAAAGGGCTCCGTTACGCCCTCCATATAATTATGGTCCATGCCTGTGTGAAAAGTGGGAGTGATTCGTGCAGTTGAGATAACGCGCTGTCAGTGACATTCAGACAGACAGACATTCGCTGAATTATAGTATGATTAACAGTTACAATATATATAAGTGCTCCCTTATCTATCCTAGACACTATAGGGGAAGCTTTAATACACATGCCTGGTAAATGGTATATGGGGGAAGGGAGTTATCGAAGACAAAAACGTATGTATAAAAAAGGAGGACATCTTGCTAGTATAATTTTCTAAGTTTCAAAACTGAGAGGGAGATCCATATTTCGAGTGCGTGTGTGTGTGCGTGTGTGTGTGTGTGTGTGCGTGCGTGCGTGCGTTTGTTTCAAACTGTTCTAGAATAGATTGCCTGGTCTCCGCTGGCCATGATTCACATTGGCCTTGATTCTTCAGCAGCCGAGTACACTTCAAACTTCAAACTGTATTCTATGCTTTCACATTGCATCGATCCTTACCCGAGGCCACTTCAATTGGTCTCCATGTGGTCCCGGGAAGTTCCCGCTCCGGGGAACGGTACGCAGCATTCACACTACATCTGCCATGTGGTTCCGAGTGCGCACCCGGGACCATAGTGTGAATCTGCCCTCAAATGACTTATAGTTTGGACCCAAATGGACCCTTACAGGTCTGTATGTCCGTGAGTGTAGATTAAGGTCTCAGAGATAAAGATCGTAACAGATGGGGTTCCATGGCCTAATGCATGAAAAATGTTGAGAATCACTGCATGATAGTTAACATTATTTTCCTCAACCGTGCGCGCGCGTGTGTGTTTGTTTGTGTGTGTGTGTGTGTGTGTGTGCGTGTGTGTGTGTGTGTGTGCACATGCGTGCGTGTGCGCCTTTACTGTGTTTTCTAGATGTATGCGATCAGAAGCCTGCCGTGTATGGCTTATCGAGACGATCAGAGAGAGGAAGATGGAGTGGAAGACATGACACAGCTTCGGTGAGGATAGCAGAGACAGCATGCCACTCACATCAATCAATCAATCAATCAATTGACACACACACACACACCTCTGTCTTACTTTCTGCAGTATAAATTTAAACACCACACTTAAAAGTGTGTGTGTGTGTGTGTGTGTGTGTGTGTGTGTGTGTGTGTGTGTGTGTGTGTGTGTGTGTGTGCGTGTGTGTTGCGTTCAGAGAGCTGCATGAAGAGGCCGTGCTACAGAACCTCCAGAGAAGGTTTGAGAGGGAGCTGATCTATGTAAGTACATCTAGATCTATGTAGTCTGATCTATGTAGTCTGATCTATGTAAGTACATCTAGATCTATGTGAGTCTGTGAAGAGTCCACTCTGCATCTCATAATGACACTCTGCTCACACCACTCGCATCCCACAATGATTAAATAAATTGTTTTGCTCAGGTCAATGCATGCATTCAGGACAATACTGTACATACAGGACAATAAATAATTATACAAATACAATAAAACACCCAGCAAAGTACTAGTAAAATAATAATATTTTGTTAAAGTTATTTAAAAGAATGACACCACCGCTCGCATCCATAGAGTAATAAAAGGATAGAGACCGGACCGGAGCTCTAGCCCCGCCCCCCAGCTATTCATTTCAATAGAAGTTGCTCAGTGGCGTTTTGAAGCACCCAGAAGACTGCCGGAAGTACAACTATAACTCAATGGCTCGAGCGAGCGGAAGTTTAGCCTAGCTTAGTTTAGCCTAGCCCCGGACCTCAAATTTGGAGTCCGGGGCTGACGCACCTGATGTCATGAACCTCCATGAAAGTGCTGCAGTTCCACATTCTGCCAGTAGGGTTAGTGGCAGCTTCAACGTTGGGTACTGGGTAGCCTTACTGGGGGCGTGGTCGCATATCATAATGTGTTAGGGACAAGATGACGTACATTTTCCATTTCCACAATTTTTGTCAAAACATTAAACCTGTATATAGGAGGGGCTACAACACAGCCATGCAAAATAACACTATGAGGTGTCGAACGCTTGCCCAGCATAGCAACTATCTGCATTGGCATTATTTGGACAATCGCTTTTTGGGCTGCAGGGGTTTATTAGCAAAGGGTTAATTGAACTGAGAGCATTTCAAATGTTCTTTTTGCCTCTCTCTCTCTCTCTCTCTCTCTCTCTCTCTCTCAGACCTACATCGGTAGTATTCTGATGTCGGTGAACCCCTATAAGATGTACAACCTCTACGGGGATGACATGGTCCAGAAGTACAAGGGTCACGCTCTGGGAGAGAACCCCCCGTAAGACACCCTCCCTCTGTCTCTCTCATCGCTTTATCCCATCCCACTACCACAGTGCTTTTCAACCCTTTTCATACCAACGATGGTATTTGAGCCACGGACCACCATTTAATGACATTTAAGGCCTATTCATAGTCTGGATTTCCGGTGGTGAGGTGACCACCGCTCCGGTGGTGAGGTGACCACCGCTCCGGTGGTGAGGTGACCACCGCTCCGGTGGTGAGGTGACCACCGCTCCGGTGGTGAGGTGACCACCGCTCCGGTGGTGAGGTGACCACCGCTCCGGTGGTGAGGTGACCACCGCTCCGGTGGTGAGGTGACCACCGGAGCTGAAATAACGTTGAGCGGTGGTGAGTCAAAACGGAGAGAAGGGCTGGAGCTGTGGCGGTGGTTTGCTCTTCACCGCGGCTCAGTGACGTCATGTTGTTGTTCGGTGGTCACCTAACCACCGGAAATCCAGACTATGTATGAGCCTTTAGTCTCAGACTCAGACCCAAAACTAAAGAATATTTTGTTGTTGAATTTTTCTTTCCAAATTGATGTTGGTATAGCCTACGAGGGACAACACATATCAATTCTCCTACATTCTCTAATCGTGTAGACTTCTTGTAAATTAAGTTATGCAAATGTTTAACAGTAAATTAACACATGAGAGTGTAAAATGAAACCAAATGGACCCGTCTCTCACTCCCTGCATATGGGATATGTCCATGTTTCAGATCGAATTCCCCGTGCTGCGGAGCGGACACAGGATACATAATGTGGCATATTATTCTGTGCCATATGATCTCCTCACATCAGGACCATGGCCAGCCGGGGCGCCTGATGGAGGGGAAAGGAACTGGTTGGAATAACGTGTTCCTTCCACGCGCTACGTCCAACCAGGGAAACTCCCCCCTGTCAGGTGTAAAGGAGCAACTTGGACACTCAGGCATGAAGGAAGCATGAGTTCAAGTCCGTTGGTCTCCCCTTGTCCCCCATATATGGGGACTAGGTTGGTCTCCCCTTGTCCCCCATATATGGGGACTAGGTTGGTGGAGGGTGTGTAGAGCCCAGGATCACATTAGATGTTTGACACAGGGGTGAAAAATGGGTTACAAAATCGTGGGATAAAAAAAAAAAATATTAAAAAAAAAAAGGATCATGGTTTTCACAGTTGGTTTAAAACGGTCAAAGTGTCCTGTTCTCTGCCCTCCGTTAGTCTTAACACCAATCTGGGAACCCTTCTGCAAATCAAAGGGGAAACAGTGAGTCAACAGTCTGTCTCTAACACTTAGCTCTTTCTCCTCTCTCTCCAGACATCTGTTTGCCATAGCAAACGCCTCCTATTCCAAAATGATGGATGCCAAACACAACCAAGTTATAATAATAAGGTAAGAAAAATTATATTTACTTCTTATTTATCTCTTTGCCCACGTGTCTGTCTGTCTGTCTGTCTGTCTGTCTGTCTGTCTGACAGATGTCTGTCTGTCTGTCTGTCTGTCACTCACTCACTCACTGACAGTACGATGCATCGTGCTCATTACATGCCTGCCGTGTCAGTGAGCTCTCCGTCTCCTGGTGGAATAGTGTTTGTAAATTCATGAGTGTCTGTCTGTGGACGACTTGACTTAACCCATGGCAGCAGGTTCTGTCTGTCACACTCCTCTCCTCTCCACGTCAAAATCGATGTCCTTAAGGAGCGCACACACACCTACAGCACACACACACACACACACACACACACACACACACACACACACACACACACACAGTCTTCACACACCCACACACACTAAAAACAGAACCTGTTCACATGTGAGTCTAGTACTCCCTTACAGCTACTTGGGCATGCTGTGCAGAAATCTTTGAACACACACACACACACACACACACACACACACACACACACGCGCGCAACAAACACGCACACGCATGCACACCTGCATCACTAAACCTGTGTTCTGAAGGAGACACCTGTAAGGAAAGCCCAGCCATGTCTGAGCCAGGAGGAGATCATGTCACATTAATGCGTTTGGGCATGCATCCGCATGCGTGCGTGCGTTTGTGTGTGTGCACGAGTGTGTGTGCGCATAGGTGCGTGTGTGTGTGTGTGTGTGTGTCACAGTGAGCGTCTGAGATATCTTTGTGCGATTGTGCTTCAAATTCTTTGTGAGATTATGTGTGATGCGAGGCGTGCGGCCTCATACCGTATGTGAACTACAGTACAGTGTGTTTGGGTGTGAATGCACCTCTGTGTGTCCTACAGTATGTTTGGGTGTGAATGCACCTCTGTGTGTCCTACAGTATGTTTGGGTGTGAATGCACCTCTGTGTGTCCTACAGTAGGTTTGGGTGTGAATGCACCTCTGTGTGTCCTACAGTATGTCTGGGTGTGAATGCACCTCTGTGTGTCCTACAGTATGTCTGGGTGTGAATGCACCTCTGTGTGTCCTACAGTATGTCTGGGTGTGAATGCACCTCTGTGTGTCCTACAGTATGTTTGGGTGTGAATGCACCTCTGTGTGTCCTACAGTATGTCTGGGTGTGAATGCACCTCTGTGTGTCCTACAGTATGTTTGGGTGTGAATGCACCTCTGTGTGTCCTACAGTATGTCTGGGTGTGAATGCACCTCTGTGTGTCCTACAGTTAACTGAGGCCTATCAATTAATGGCCCGTTTTTGGCCAAACAGACGAGGGGCTGAAACCCTACGCTGGAATGCGTGTAGGGTGTCAATATCCTAACCAACAGTCACACACACACACACACACAGTCGCACACGTACACACATGCACAGAGAAACGCACGTGCACTGCAGACGCATGCCCCTCTCTTATAACTAACTGGGATAATGGTGGTATTTAGAGTTGGCAGTGTGACCCCTTTTCCACCGGTGGTCACTTGAGTCAATTAGATTAAACCAATGACTTCACAGGCAGTCAGTGAGAGGGATCGCATACTGTACTCACTGTACTGTATCACGTTAGCTGATTAACAGAAACTCTGTAATGGCGCTTAAAGCCCACACCTTGACTTTAAGCGCTTTAGCCTTAATAGTGCAACAGCAAAGGCCGGTGAGGTAAAGTAAAAGGTATTCGGTTACTCAATAAACCACACTGTGACAACTGAACTGTTACTCAATACAAACTGAACTGAGTGCACTCACTGTGGGAATGAAAAAAAAAAAAACTCTAGTAAACCAGTAAACCATGCAGTACTTTTTTTTTGGACAATTCCTTGTCAAACAAATAAATTTTCTTTTCACATTTATTTTTCACATGCTCCATGTCACTGTTATCAGCTGACATGGAGCAGACAAAATATATGGGAGGTAGGGTTTGTTAGGCTTTGTTTATAGAGAGTCGCAGTCCCGCCCCCTCGAGAGACCCGGAAAAGAAATCGCCGTTCATTTTCCTCATAGACTTTTCAGAAAGTATTTATTTAAAGACGGTTATACGCCGCGGACAAAGACAACTCTCGTCGTGACAAATCATGACAATAAACACAATGTTTTGGGCCAAACAAATAATTAGAAAGTAGAAAAAACGGCAGGTTACAACACTTTTTTTGTTGTTTTTCTTCTTATAAATTATTTGATCGGCCCAAAACATTGTGTTCATTGTCATGATTTGTCACGATCCGAGTTGGCTTTGTCCGCGGCGTAACCGTCTTTAAATAAATACTTTAAGAAAAGCCTATGGAGAAAATGGATGGAGAACCATTTCCTGGGCCACTCGTCGTTCTGAAAGGGGGCGGGACTGCGACGCTCTATTGATGTTTATACTTTATAGGTGTTCCACTATACCATTTAATATAGCCTGCCCTACATCTGATATTTATTTAAAGAAATAGAAGACTATTGAAAATCCTCACTTGTAACGATTTGTATTACAGATTAAAACAATACAAATTGGGAGTTGCCCAAACAAGTTAACCGTCATAAATATAACAGTTCTTTAGTGACTGTTGACAGAATGGTACCAGCAGGAAGAGGGAACAGAACATGTACTGTTTAAGACGGTATAGTCCAGCTGTGCTGTTCTGTTCTCTGACTAATATAGAAGTGTCTATTTGTACGTCTCTAAATGTTTTGATGAATTGAACATGGTGGACCCTGTTGTGAACAAGTGCAATGCTTAATTGGGTCGTCTTAATTGGGTCTTTGTGTTGAGTTTGTGCTTGAAATGTACTGTAATTCTGCAAACTGTTGATACATATTTCAATCAATCAATCAATCCTGGTCACTAAACTGCCTCCCCCTGGCCAGCCGGGGCGCCTGATGGAGGGGAAAGAAACTGGTTGGAATAACGTGTTCCTTCCACGCGCTACGTCCAACCAGGGAAACTCCCCCCTGTCAGGTGTAAAGGAGCAACTTGGACACTCAGGCATGAAGGAAGCATGAGTTCAAGTCCGTTGCTCTCCCCTTGTCCCCCATATATGGGGACTAGGTTGGTGGAGGGTGTGTAGAGCCCAGGATCACATTAGATGATTGACAAAGGGGTGAAAAATGGGTTACAAAATCGTGGGATAAAAAAAAATCTATCTATGTACGGCTTGGAAACGATGGCACTGATGAAAAGACTGGAGGTTAGACGGTCAGCCCAGGTTAGACCATTCTGAGAGAAAACATGAGAAGTGAGGTGGAGATGCTTCGGACACACTCAAGGATAGATAGAAGATAATGATATACATGACGTAACAAATTGTCCCCGTTAACATTTGTAAAGGCAGTCTGTGGGACACATGCTCAAAAGGACAATTCATAATAATGATAATGAGGCAACAAAAGAATACAGAGTTATGAAGTATAAGGATTTTACTCGAGTAAAGGAGACAAGACTTACATGACCTGTCATGCATGGAAACCCCAGTCTGACTCACAGAGTCACAAAAAGGCGACAGCTTTGACTTTGAGCCAATGTAACAAATGGGACAGTGACATCGTAAACCAACCAGCACCACAGGGGTGTGACAGATAGAGATAATATCAGACTGTAACTTTAGAATGGGAAACTCTTTATCAAGGAGTATTATTAAATGTTTATATCTTAATTTCCACTACACTTTGGTGAAAGTTAATCACGTGAGCACAAGTGTATACTGTAAATCAACAATCAACATTTTAATTCTTGTGATTGTGTCGTGTCTTCATGTGTGTAAAAGGTGGCTGTAGTCAGTGGATACTAGAGTGGGTCATGTGGTTTAATAAAAGTGTCCCTTTTTTTTGCAGTGGGGAGAGTGGTTCTGGGAAAACAGAGGCCACCAAACTGGTCCTGCGCTACCTGGCAGCAATACACCAAAAGCACAACCCCACACAACAGGTATATATATACACACACACACACACACACACACACACACACACAGACACACACACACACACACACACACACACACACACACACACACACACACACACACACACACACACACACACACACACACACACACACACACACACACACACACACACACACACACACACACACACACACACACTGTAGTGTGAGTTTTTTATATTACTATTAGTAAGTAAACAACATCAGGAAGAAGCAGGACTCAACCATCAGGGTTCGAACTCCATTCTTTTATTGTATACGTCATCACACCAGAGAGAGACTAGTGTCTCCCTCCAGAGCTTCTCTCAGCTCCCCCCACACACATGATGTCCCACACATTATGTTATACTTTAAGCAGTGTACAGAGTTTCAGGAGTAACAAGAGACGGTCATTCCTTAAATGGACTCTATTCTATAGTTAACTCACACAGTTTGAAATAGGTTCACACGAGTCGGCAGTCTCTAATGAGTTTGTCAGTGAAGAACAGGTGGTGATTAGAGTGTTAAGTATCATCTACTATAGTAGGCTACATTCAATGAATCAATACCATAGTGTTTATATGCATTGTTGCCACCACAACACACGCATGCACGCAAATGCAGGCTATCACAGAGGTATATCACTGCATTGGAAAGATAGACAGGGAACCAGGGGTTCAAACGAGAACAAATCTTAGCTGTTGTCTTTTTGTGATGTTTTGATAATTAACAGTCATGTCTGTGTCTCTGGCGGCTCTCTGTCTGTGGTGCAGATTGAGGTAAACGTCTGTCTGTCTGTCTGTCTCTCTGTCTGTGGTGCAGATTGAGGTAAACGTGTCCTCCTGCTTGTATTTGCTGTGATTTTGTTTGTTGCATGTGGCTTTTATTATTGTGGTCATTTGTCAACTTATTTCCCCGCATCTCACTCATTCCATAAATGCTTGTAATCATCATAATGTCATATGACAGTTAAGTGTGATGATAACATTGTGGTTTGGTGTTTGTGAACTTTTTTTCCGCTGTCCTACTTGTTGTGTAGCACAAGATCTGATTTAAACTTTGTCGTACGGTGGTGCCAAAAACAGCCGATCAACAACAAGCTCACAACAACCCATTGCATGGATTGGTGACGCATTGTGAGCTTGTTTCTCCGCTATCTTCAGCATGTTGTAACTCTGAATGCTCCTTCTAGATTCTTGAGGCCGGTCCTCTTCTGGAATCTTTTGGAAATGCCAAAACCGTTCGTAACGATAACTCCAGCCGCTTTGGGAAATACATAGAAGTGTTTCTGGAGCAGTGAGTATGAAACTAAATGTCTGTTTCTGTCTTACACACACACACACACACACACACACACACACACACACACACACACACACACACACATCTGAGAACTCCATTCAAACCCCTCAAACATGAGGGCATATGTGACAGGGGCCAGCAAAAAGGGCCTCAACTCGATTTTTACAGATTACAGATTATTACAGATTATTAAAGTACATAATGTAAGATTTCATATGATGTATCATTCAATGAAATTGGACAATAATTGAAGGAGATATAACCATTTTTAAATGATTGGGGCCTTTCACCCAAAGCTGAGAAAAGTCCCTTTCAATATTCACAAAAAAACGTTTTTATTTCGACCATTTCGACCATTTCATTCTGGCGAGTTGAGGACCAAAGTGCTGGCCTGTGTCATGAGGTATGCGGTCAGCTGTATGGCTGGCTCAGGGAAGAGGACGCCCCTGCCTTGCATAGTCCCGTGGGAGGCACATCTCAATGATTGGGGCATGATGGGACACAAGCTAAGGCTTGATCACCCTTTAGCTGGCCACCTTTGATGAGGGTGTATATATAGTGTTGGACGGCCGAAACACCCGCTGATTCAAAGGCACACTACTGAGGATGTGTCTCGAAATTGACATCATACCCTAGTTGAAATGCACCTCCTAATGCCACTCTTAACATCAAGGCAATCTCATGTGAGCCCACAGCATCTATTGGCACAATGGACAGTCTTAACATCACGTCCCGTGTTTTATGATTCTGATTCTTGAGTTGCTTTCAAGCCATGCGGATAGAACCTTTTGTGTTGTACTTTAATATGACTTCCTGCTACAGGGGTGTGATCAGTGGTGCCATAACCTCTTTAATAGTATATATAACCTCTTTAATATGACTTCCTGCTACAGGGGTGTGATCAGTGGTGCCATAACCTCTCAATATCTTCTGGAAAAGTCCCGGATCGTCTTCCAGGTAACACATTCCATGCATATTATAATAATAATAATAATAAAACTTTATTTGTATAGCACCTTTCATGACATGAAATGCAGCTCAAAGTGCTTTACAGAGCAATATAAGCGCACACACACACATGCACACACACCCACCACACACAACCACGCACACACACGCACGGTAGCATGCTTGCCATTTCGAAATAGCTTTTGTGTTGTTTACGTGTGCATGCGTGATCGTGTGTGTCCATGCATTGTGGATTCTAAACTGTGTGTGTGTGTATTCTCTCTCCAGGCCAAAGATGAGAGGAACTACCATATCTTCTATGAAATGCTGGCAGGTCTGGCCCATCACCAGAGACAGGCTTTCTATCTGCAGGAAGCTGAGACGTACTATTACCTCAACCAGGTGCTGTACTGTATACACAATGTAGTACAGCACAATGTCGTCTGCATCATGTGTGACCCACTGTTACGACTCACCAAGTCTAGGACGGTTAAGAAGGCAAGGTGGTAAAATGCCAAAGTTGTTTTATTGCTTATTCTGTGGCATACAAAATATAGGAACAAGTATTCAATATGAATTACATTATCATTGACAGACATAAATGACACACGGAGCAACTAAGGGAAATAATCAAAAGCATACTAAAACTAACCTCTTGAGTTTTAGACACACTGACCTAACAACCGAAAATAAAGTGACAACAGTGCCCTACTATTGCCTACTCTACTCTAATCTAACAAACTGTACAAAAAGCAGGCTTCCGTGGCCCGGTGCTCAGAACATAGAAGTGACACAATAAACTCATCACGCATAGCAACTCTTGCTATACGGGCGGTTACATTATACTACTCTGTGCATTCTCTCGCTGCACGGAGGGCGCGCTGCCTCTAGCCTGCACACCACGCAGGCAAAGACATACCTATAGGCCTGCGGCCGTAACACCCACTTCACTGAAGTCATTCAAGACATCACCCAAAACTCTCTGTCTCTGTCTGTATCTCCCATGTAGGGGGGGGACTGTGCGATAGCAGGAAGGTGTGACCCAGAGCACTTCCAGCGTCTGCTGGCTGCCATGGAAACGCTCCACTTCACCTCCGAAGACCAGTCGGCCATCTTTAGAGTTCTGGCTTCCATTCTGCACCTGGGCAATGTTTACTTTCAGAAACATGAGGTGAACGTTGATCCTTCAGATGAATACTATTTCTCTGCTTCTTTCTGTGCTTCTTCTTTTACTTCTTCAGTCTGCTCCCTCAATACTCCTCAACGGATACGTCTTTATTCCTTATTAGACCCGAAACCAGAAAAACGTGTGCAAAAATCATTGATTATGCAGGGCTAAAATCCTTGATTATGTGATATAATATGCAGGTTTGTATGTGCTTTTATGCAGTAAAACTATCTCTCTCTCTCTCTCTCTCTCTCTCTCTCTCTCTCATCTCCTCTCCTCTTCTCTGTCTGTGTTGCATTACAGGCAGATGGCCAGGAGGTGGCGTCTGTCGTGAGTGCTCAGGAGATCAGGGTGGTGGCGGAGCTGCTTCAGATCTCACCAGAAGGACTTCAGAAATCCATCACCTTCAAAGTCACCGTCAGTAACCGTCAGTGTGTGTGTGTGTCTGCGTGCGTGTCTGCGTGTCTGCGTGTGTGTGTGTGCGCATGTTTGTATGTGTGTGCGCACGTGACTGTGTCTACTTGTATTACTTGTGAGGTCACTCTAGTTTGACCTCTGTACACCTAAAGGTCAAAGCCGGGGCAAGCTGGCCTCTATCGTATCTCTCCTATTCTTTTCCTCTCCCTCTCTCATTTCTCTCCATCTCTTCGTTTCTCTGTCTCTCGCACACACACACACACACACACACGCACACACGGACACCCACACACGGACACGCACGTGTGCGCACGTATGCGCACATACACTCAACATATGCAAATAGAAGGTGATGAGGTTACGAGCCATCGTATCATCTTCACCACCTTTTGACCCAACAAATACCAGAGACACCAGCTGATCACTGCAGAGAATGAGACAGAGAGAGTTCAACTACACGTTTATTGCAATATATACTTAACAAGCACTATATGTACATTCAAATAATTGCATGTGCACTGACTCTTTTGAGCCTGAAGACCATATGTGACCAAAATTGACTGAGAGACTGCCATTGGATTTTTTTGGATTTTTGTTTTTTCATGTCATGTGAAAGCAGGGAATCATAGGTTCAAATTGATATGTTGGTTGTTCAGTTTGACCCACCGGTTTTGGAGATATGGCTTATAGAGTATAATGTCTTGCAGAGAAACAGCGAGTTGAGAAAAGAGGCTTGAAAAAGGTTCACTTCTGTGGTCTCTAACATTACACCTATAGCTACATGTTTAATCATTTATTTCATATTTACATGTCTTCTGTGGTCTCTAACATTACACCTATAGCTACATGTTTAAGCATGTATTTCATATTTCATATGTCGATTTCAGCTCTGACACTTATTTCAGACATGCTCTAGTATGTGAAGAGTCTGCCTGTGCTATTAACTCATTTTGAAAGAAAATAAATAAAAAAGTTTTTCTCCTCTGGTGATAGGCTGGAATGTGCGCGATGGCAGTCTCTCAGTCAAATCTGGTCACATAAGTCACAGTAAATAACACCAGTATAAGATGCCTGAGGGCGAGAAGCGGCCTCGCCCTGAGGGCGAGGTTGCGTTCACGCATCCGCCTCGTTGACGGTAGACTGCTGGGGGAGCGCTGGCGCTTTGGCGTGGGGGGTCAGCTAGACCAACATGGAATGAATTTTGTACTGGCCATATAAGGAGCATGTCTTCAGTATACAGGGTTTGATGAGGTCAGATAAACATAATGGAATGTCAGAACAGGTCAGCTCCATACAGTATATGGAGATCTAAGGGTGGTAGCGGGGACATTCTCTTGAGTGTACACAGGGTTTGATGAGGGCCCAAGTAGGGCCGGGCCTTAATTTTCGGGCCTGTTGAGAAGTCTAGTTTTCGCCGGCTGCTGGGTGCAGCTGCACTAACAACTTTGGGGCAGGCCTGAATGGATGGGGAAGAATCAACATATGGAATGTCAGAACAGGTTCTGACATATAGCCATATATGGAGATCTAAGGGTTTGAGGTCAGATGTAGAGTTGCTGGCCAATATTGATGAAACCAGGGACCTTCTGTTTCCCAGGCGGCATTGCTATCGAATCAGCTTTGGCTGCCCCTGTAGTAGCCCATGGTGATTGAAATTGATCAGTGTTTTTGTGGACTCTACATAGTAAGGGCCAGGCATCTAAGAAAGTATAGCCTAGTCTCTGTTCCTCATCATGACACAACTGGTGTTTAGAGAGGGGTCTGAGATCTGAACGCCTATACTGATAAAGTCGACAATGATCTCATTTGATTTCTCCACATGGTTTAGACAGAGATTGTTGTTGTAAAACACCATATAAATATCTCCCTCACCTGAGTCACCTCCGTCAATTCCTCTAGCTGTCCTTGTCAGTGATCAGTTCCTCTAGCTGTCAGCGATCAGCTCAATCACTGTGGTGTCATCTGCAAATGTCACAGTGCTGTTATTATGACTTACAGGGTTTTCGTAAAGCATGCAAGAACCACACAGTGACAAAGCCAGGTTAAGAAAATGTCTATAAACGCATTATCTGAGGTCTAGAGCAGGCCCTGTAAGGACACGACCTTGTACCATCTGGTCCAGCAGCTTTGTGTACTTTGACAGATAAACCTGCAGCTGTGAGGTTCTGTGTCTCTGTGTCTGTCCTACCGGCTCCCTCTGCTGGATCACCCTCACTATTCTCCCTGTCTGAATTAACATAGTGTGTAACGCACAAGACAAGTCCCTTAAGGGTGATACTGTGGTTGCCGAGGAAGTTCAGACGTGTGATCAAAATAACTGACGTCCAAAAGTGTCCGTTGAGTAGGAATTAAACTATATTTATTAGTGCTCAAAGTCCTATACTTTGTCATACAAAATAAACACAACATAAATATTCAAACGCACAGGATACAGATCACCAGCCCTCATGAACACAGTCAAAAACTGGTTTACCTCTGCCACTGGCAACACCTGAGACTAATTAGGGCCAGGGTTAAATACCCTCCCTCCCTGTAACCAGAGGTAGGAAACTGTCGTTGTTCCCTGATGTCATCGCTATAGGGACACATGCATCAGTAAGCAGGAACTGGGGATGGCAATGAACCTGGACCTCGATCGAACCACGGTCGAAAAATTATGATGATATATCGTTGTGGGAACAAACTTTCGTGGCATTTTTATTTAACCATAACCCCTGACTCAAAACCTAACCATTGCCCTAAATGTAAACCTAACCCCTAATGTCAACCTTGCCTTGATTACGACAACCGGAATGTTTCACTATTTGCAACCATAGCTCTAAAAAAAAAACGTAGTTAAGGCCTTTTCATAATTATGAGCAGCGACTGACGCGCCTAGTAATTCATTTTCAATGAGAGGCGTATTTTGGACACGCAGAGAAGTTTAGGGGCGTTTGTGCCGTTTCGTGCACATGCCCGCGGCTGACTAGACCTGGATTGAGGGGCGCTAGCCCCCTCAAATATACAGCTTTTTGTCCTAACTTGTGTCCCATTTGACAATGAAAGGAGAATGTATTATGTGTCTGAGTAAATCGACACGTTACATCATGATGATGTACGATGATAAGAGCGCCCCTCACCTCACACGGGGGTGATGTTTTTACGCCCCATGCCCCTCATGAGCAGACCTGGAGCTGTCTGTACCTGTGTCGTTGATCCAGACGACAACGCCTGCGTCACCCGCTCCCCATCTGAAAGGACCTTTAGCTTTAACATGAGCCTTTCCTTCACAAGGACCTAAAAAGAAAGTCCCTATAGAGCACCGAAGTCTGACGTCACTTTCAGTAGAGGGCGTCAGTCCCCAGGTTCATGTATTTGTTTAGTTGCATTGAAATCCCCATTGAGGCGATTTTAGATCGCCTCATATAACAACTGTGTTTGAAAAATAAACATGTCACCCCGGCCGCTTCACTCATATGGATATGAAGAATCAACTGACTGAGAGAAAACGCTATTGTTACTGCTACTGAATTAGTTAGATTTTCGCTAGAAGCAGACTGTATCATATATGAGTGACTGACTGTTGCAAACGATACAGAGACACCTCCCTGACAATAACGCAGAGACAGCTTGTTTATTTTTGGACCACAACGCTTATAGTAGACGATATTAAGATCACCCCATGTTATTCTCCATAGAGAAATTACTTCCGCGAACCAGCAGGGGGATCGTCGGGATGAGCGAGTTACGTCAGGACTTCGGTGCTCTATATAGTCAAGTTTGTCCTTTGTCCTCTTATGCTCTTTTCCACATACAGTATGCTGTGCACCACTCAACTCATACAGATACAGCACACTGTACTCGTACAAGCACACATGTCAGGGTTTTCTTTGCACTGGTATTTCACTTCTTTACTTTACTCTCACTGCCCCAGAGATGTGACCCTTTAGCTCCCTTCCAGGATAGGATTGTGTTTGCTGGAAACACAAGGCTTTTATACTGTATATATGTTCTTATATTATTGTTTAGTTCTTTGCTTGTAGAGCCACAAACCTGTCTCCTTCTGTTATACGTGCTGATCCTCGTTAGCCGACACCACACAGTGCTCAAAGTAATCCTGTTCTGAACTCTTCCAGCTTCTGCATCTTCTCTCTGTCGTTGTTGTTTATCCTCCTTTGCCATTCAGTCGTCCTTCTGTCTTCACCTTCTTTGATGTTCCTCAAACAATCATTTCCTGGTTGGACAAGAATCGTCTGATTCGTCTGGTCCCTTTGACCGTTTCAGTTGGAGCCTCGTTCAGTGAATGAGCGTGTTGATGGACAAGGAGAGAGAGAGAGAGAGAGAGAGAGAGAGAGAGGGAGAGAGGGAGAGGGGAAGGTTTGCATTTGAAGTACTTCTTATCATGATGAGATCTGTGGCTGCCTCACACACACACACACACACACACACACACACACACACACACACACACACACACACACACACAGAGTCATTTTGTATAATTGAGTTGCTAATTATGTAGGAGTTCCGTATAGCTCCTATGTAACAGGAGAGCCAGTCTTGTAGTTGACAGACCAATAGATATCTACATTCATCCGCCGCTAGAACTGGTGGGTCTGTGACCACATGAGACTATACAGTCAATAATAATTTCCTCTCGCTCGAAGATGTGTGTGTGTGTGTGTGTGTGTGTGTGTGTGTGTGTGTGTGTGTGTGTGTGTGTGTGTGTGTGTGTGTGTGTGTGTGTGTGCGTGTGCGTGTGCGTGTGCGTGTGCGTGTGTGTGCGTGCGTGTGTGTGTGTGTGTGCGCCCAGTCCCGGTGGGAGCAAGAGGTTTCAAGTCTCATGGCGCCTTATCTGATTGAACCCCCAAGACTCTCTTAAGTGAATAGGTTCATTATGGTCGGTATGTGTAGTGCGCCCCCCATCCAGGGGGGGGTGGGGGGGGGGGGGGGGGGGCAGTCCGAAGAAAGAGAAAAAAAGAGGAAAAACTCAAAGACTCGGTCATTAAAGCTATGGTGCAACAAGCTCTTGTATAGCGTCCGTTTTTGTTAATTTCCGACGTTCTTTTGTTGGTTAACTGTTTTCTTTATGGTTGTCCTCTAGCTCCAGTTAGCTCATAACGTTAGCTTCTGTTGCCGCTCGCTCCGCGTTGTACGGCGTTCAGAGTATGTTTTTTTTTTTCACGTTCAGACTCCCATTGGCTTAGGAGGCAGCCAATCATAGGTCGTAGGTCGCCACTAAATCCACCACTAAAGTCGTCTTTACGGTCGTCAGTAGTGGTGGGTGCAAATGTAGTACAGGCGCGTTTAATTTAAAGTACCTGGCAAAAAATACATGGAAGACAAATAAGACTGGACTTGAACGCAGTCACACTGGAAAGAACTCTGTCAGTCAGTCACAACAGGAGGAGGGAGTGATATAAAAATATAAAGAACTCTGTCAGTCAGTCACAACAGGAGGAGGGAGTGATATAAAGATATAAAGAACTGTCTGTCAGTCACAACAGGAGGAGGGAGTGATATAAAGATATAAAGAACTGTCTGTCAGTCACAACAGGAGGAGGGAGTGATATAAAGATATAAAGAACTGTCTGTCAGTCACAACAGGAGGAGGGAGTAATAATATGATAATGGCAAGAGACTATTATATCATACACATGGCAAACACACATGGGCAATCTCCACTACTAAGCATGTAATGTGTAATGTTAAAATAGTTAGTGAAATAAACATCATGATAGTGTGGTTTATTATGGCTCCCTGTCCACTCCACAGGAGACCATGAGAGAGAAGATCTTTACCCCTCTGACTGTGGAGAGTGCTGTCGATGCCAGGTGAGAGAGAGGACTTCAATACCCAGAAGACACTGCATGCAATAAAAAATAACACATTCTTAATACTTAGCCTAACAGGAAAACTGTGGCATTTCAGTACTGAAATATGTTTAATATTCCCCAAGAAAAGTGTAATGTAAAGTGTAAGTAAAACTATAAAGTTGCTAGTGAGAGTTGCTAGTGCCAGTTGCTAGTGAGAGTTGCTAGTGAGAGTTGCTAGTGAGAGTTGTTAGTGCCAGTTGCTAGTGAGAGTTGCTAGTGCCAGTTGCTAGTGAGATTTGCTACTGCCAGTTGCTAGTGCCAGTTGCTAGTGAGAGTTGCTAGTGAGAGTTGCTAGTGAGAGTTGTTAGTGCCAGTTGCTAGTGAGAGTTGCTAGTGCCAGTTGCTAGTGAGATTTGCTACTGCCAGTTGCTAGTGCCAGTTGCTAGTGAGAGTTGCTAGTGCCAGTTGCTAGTGAGATTTTCTACTGCCAGTTGCTAGTGCCAGTTGCTAGTGAGAGTTGCTATAGTGAGAGTTGCTAGTGAGAGTTGCTAGTGAGAGTTGCTAGTGAGAGTTGCTATAGTGAGAGTTGCTAGTGAGAGTTGCTAGTGAGAGTTGCTATAGTGAGAGTTGCTAGTGAGAGTTGCTAGTGAGAGTTGCTAGTGAGAGTTGCTATAGTGAGAGTTGCTAGTGAGAGTTGCTAGTGAGAGTTGCTAGTGAGAGTTGCTATAGTGAGAGTTGCTAGTGAGAGTTGCTAGTGAGAGTTGCTATAGTGAGAGTTGCTATAGTGAGAGTTGCTAGTGAGAGTTGCTAGTGAGAGTTGCTATAGTGAGAGTTGCTAGTGAGAGTTGCTAGTGAGAGTTGCTATAGTGAGAGTTGCTAGTGAGAGTTGCTAGTGAGAGTTGCTATAGTGAGAGTTGCTAGTGAGAGTTGCTAGTGAGAGTTGCTAGTGAGAGTTGCTAGTGAGAGTTGCTATAGTGAGAGTTGCTAGTGAGAGTTGCTATAGTGAGAGTTGCTAGTGAGAGTTGCTAGTGAGAGTTGCTAGTGAGAGTTGCTATAGTGAGAGTTGCTAGTGAGAGTTGCTAGTGAGAGTTGCTAGTGAGAGTTGCTATAGTGAGAGTTGCTATAGTGAGAGTTGCTAGTGAGAGTTGCTAGTGAGAGTTGCTATAGTGAGAGTTGCTAGTGAGAGTTGCTATAGTGAGAGTTGCTAGTGAGAGTTGCTATAGTGAGAGTTGCTAGTGAGAGTTGCTAGTGAGAGTTGCTATAGTGAGAGTTGCTATAGTGAGAGTTGCTAGTGAGAGTTGCTAGTGAGAGTTGCTATAGTGAGAGTTGCTAGTGAGAGTTGCTATAGTGAGAGTTGCTAGTGAGAGTTGCTATAGTGAGAGTTGCTAGTGAGAGTTGCTAGTGAGAGTTGCTAGTGAGAGTTGCTATAGTGAGAGTTGCTAGTGAGAGTTGCTAGTGAGAGTTGCTATAGTGAGAGTTGCTAGTGAGAGTTGCTATAGTGAGAGTTGCTAGTGAGAGTTGCTAGTGAGAGTTGCTATAGTGAGAGTTGCTAGTGAGAGTTGCTATAGTGAGAGTTGCTAGTGAGAGTTGCTAGTGAGAGTTGCTATAGTGAGAGTTGCTATAGTGAGAGTTGCTAGTGAGAGTTGCTAGTGAGAGTTGCTATAGTGAGAGTTGCTAGTGAGAGTTGCTATAGTGAGAGTTGCTAGTGAGAGTTGCTATAGTGAGAGTTGCTAGTGAGAGTTGCTAGTGAGAGTTGCTAGTGAGAGTTGCTAGTGAGAGTTGCTAGTGAGAGTTGCTATAGTGAGAGTTGCTAGTGAGAGTTGCTAGTGAGAGTTGCTAGTGAGAGTTGCTAGTGAGAGTTGCTATAGTGAGAGTTGCTAGTGAGAGTTGCTAGTGAGAGTTGCTATAGTGAGAGTTGCTAGTGAGAGTTGCTAGTGAGAGTTGCTATAGTGAGAGTTGCTAGTGAGAGTTGCTAGTGAGAGTTGCTAGTGAGAGTTGCTAGTGAGAGTTGCTATAGTGAGAGTTGCTAGTGAGAGTTGCTATAGTGAGAGTTGCTAGTGAGAGTTGCTAGTGAGAGTTGCTAGTGAGAGTTGCTATAGTGAGAGTTGCTAGTGAGAGTTGCTAGTGAGAGTTGCTAGTGAGAGTTGCTATAGTGAGAGTTGCTATAGTGAGAGTTGCTAGTGAGAGTTGCTAGTGAGAGTTGCTATAGTGAGAGTTGCTAGTGAGAGTTGCTATAGTGAGAGTTGCTAGTGAGAGTTGCTATAGTGAGAGTTGCTAGTGAGAGTTGCTAGTGAGAGTTGCTATAGTGAGAGTTGCTATAGTGAGAGTTGCTAGTGAGAGTTGCTAGTGAGAGTTGCTATAGTGAGAGTTGCTAGTGAGAGTTGCTATAGTGAGAGTTGCTAGTGAGAGTTGCTATAGTGAGAGTTGCTAGTGAGAGTTGCTAGTGAGAGTTGCTAGTGAGAGTTGCTATAGTGAGAGTTGCTAGTGAGAGTTGCTAGTGAGAGTTGCTATAGTGAGAGTTGCTAGTGAGAGTTGCTATAGTGAGAGTTGCTAGTGAGAGTTGCTAGTGAGAGTTGCTATAGTGAGAGTTGCTAGTGAGAGTTGCTATAGTGAGAGTTGCTAGTGAGAGTTGCTAGTGAGAGTTGCTATAGTGAGAGTTGCTATAGTGAGAGTTGCTAGTGAGAGTTGCTAGTGAGAGTTGCTATAGTGAGAGTTGCTAGTGAGAGTTGCTATAGTGAGAGTTGCTAGTGAGAGTTGCTATAGTGAGAGTTGCTAGTGAGAGTTGCTAGTGAGAGTTGCTAGTGAGAGTTGCTAGTGAGAGTTGCTAGTGAGAGTTGCTATAGTGAGAGTTGCTAGTGAGAGTTGCTAGTGAGAGTTGCTAGTGAGAGTTGCTAGTGAGAGTTGCTATAGTGAGAGTTGCTAGTGAGAGTTGCTATAGTGAGAGTTGCTAGTGAGAGTTGCTAGTGAGAGTTGCTAGTGAGAGTTGCTAGTGAGAGTTGCTAGTGAGAGTTGCTAGTGAGAGTTGCTATAGTGAGAGTTGCTAGTGAGAGTTGCTATAGTGAGAGTTGCTAGTGAGAGTTGCTAGTGAGAGTTGCTAGTGAGAGTTGCTATAGTGAGAGTTGCTAGTGAGAGTTGCTAGTGAGAGTTGCTAGTGAGAGTTGCTATAGTGAGAGTTGCTATAGTGAGAGTTGCTAGTGAGAGTTGCTAGTGAGAGTTGCTATAGTGAGAGTTGCTAGTGAGAGTTGCTATAGTGAGAGTTGCTAGTGAGAGTTGCTATAGTGAGAGTTGCTAGTGAGAGTTGCTAGTGAGAGTTGCTATAGTGAGAGTTGCTATAGTGAGAGTTGCTAGTGAGAGTTGCTAGTGAGAGTTGCTATAGTGAGAGTTGCTAGTGAGAGTTGCTATAGTGAGAGTTGCTAGTGAGAGTTGCTATAGTGAGAGTTGCTAGTGAGAGTTGCTAGTGAGAGTTGCTAGTGAGAGTTGCTATAGTGAGAGTTGCTAGTGAGAGTTGCTAGTGAGAGTTGCTATAGTGAGAGTTGCTAGTGAGAGTTGCTATAGTGAGAGTTGCTAGTGAGAGTTGCTAGTGAGAGTTGCTATAGTGAGAGTTGCTAGTGAGAGTTGCTATAGTGAGAGTTGCTAGTGAGAGTTGCTAGTGAGAGTTGCTATAGTGAGAGTTGCTATAGTGAGAGTTGCTAGTGAGAGTTGCTAGTGAGAGTTGCTATAGTGAGAGTTGCTAGTGAGAGTTGCTATAGTGAGAGTTGCTAGTGAGAGTTGCTATAGTGAGAGTTGCTAGTGAGAGTTGCTAGTGAGAGTTGCTAGTGAGAGTTGCTAGTGAGAGTTGCTAGTGAGAGTTGCTATAGTGAGAGTTGCTAGTGAGAGTTGCTAGTGAGAGTTGCTAGTGAGAGTTGCTAGTGAGAGTTGCTATAGTGAGAGTTGCTAGTGAGAGTTGCTATAGTGAGAGTTGCTAGTGAGAGTTGCTAGTGAGAGTTGCTAGTGAGAGTTGCTATAGTGAGAGTTGCTAGTGAGAGTTGCTAGTGAGAGTTGTTAGTGAGAGTTGCTATAGTGAGAGTTGCTAGTGAGAGTTGCTATAGTGAGAGTTGCTATAGTGAGAGTTGCTAGTGAGAGTTGCTATAGTGAGAGTTGCTATAGTGAGAGTTGCTAGTGAGAGTTGCTAGTGAGAGTTGCTATAGTGAGAGTTGCTAGTGAGAGTTGCTATAGTGAGAGTTGCTAGTGAGAGTTGCTAGTGAGAGTTGCTATAGTGAGAGTTGCTAGTGAGAGTTGCTATAGTGAGAGTTGCTAGTGAGAGTTGCTATAGTGAGAGTTGCTAGTGAGAGTTGCTAGTGAGAGTTGCTAGTGAGAGTTGCTAGTGAGAGTTGCTAGTGAGAGTTGCTATAGTGAGAGTTGCTAGTGAGAGTTGCTAGTGAGAGTTGCTAGTGAGAGTTGCTAGTGAGAGTTGCTATAGTGAGAGTTGCTAGTGAGAGTTGCTATAGTGAGAGTTGCTAGTGAGAGTTGCTAGTGAGAGTTGCTAGTGAGAGTTGCTATAGTGAGAGTTGCTAGTGAGAGTTGCTAGTGAGAGTTGTTAGTGAGAGTTGCTATAGTGAGAGTTGCTAGTGAGAGTTGCTATAGTGAGAGTTGCTATAGTGAGAGTTGCTAGTGAGAGTTGCTATAGTGAGAGTTGCTATAGTGAGAGTTGCTAGTGAGAGTTGCTAGTGAGAGTTGCTATAGTGAGAGTTGCTAGTGAGAGTTGCTATAGTGAGAGTTGCTAGTGAGAGTTGCTATAGTGAGAGTTGCTAGTGAGAGTTGCTAGTGAGAGTTGCTATAGTGAGAGTTGCTAGTGAGAGTTGCTAGTGAGAGTTGCTATAGTGAGAGTTGCTAGTGAGAGTTGCTAGTGAGAGTTGCTAGTGAGAGTTGCTAGTGAGAGTTGCTATAGTGAGAGTTGCTAGTGAGAGTTGCTATAGTGAGAGTTGCTAGTGAGAGTTGCTAGTGAGAGTTGCTAGTGAGAGTTGCTATAGTGAGAGTTGCTAGTGAGAGTTGCTAGTGAGAGTTGTTAGTGAGAGTTGCTAGTGAGAGTTGCTATAGTGAGAGTTGCTAGTGAGAGTTGCTAGTGAGAGTTGCTAGTGAGAGTTGCTAGTGAGAGTTGCTATAGTGAGAGTTGCTAGTGAGAGTTGCTAGTGAGAGTTGTTAGTGAGAGTTGCTAGTGAGAGTTGCTATAGTGAGAGTTGCTAGTGAGAGTTGCTAGTGAGAGTTGCTAGTGAGAGTTGCTATAGTGAGAGTTGCTAGTGAGAGTTGCTATAGTGAGAGTTGCTAGTGAGAGTTTCTAGTGAGAGTTGCTATAGTGAGAGTTGCTAGTGAGAGTTGCTAGTGAGAGTTGCTAGTGAGAGTTGCTAGTGAGAGTTGCTATAGTGAGAGTTGCTAGTGAGAGTTGCTAGTGAGAGTTGCTAGTGAGAGTTGCTAGTGAGAGTTGCTATAGTGAGAGTTGCTAGTGAGAGTTGCTAGTGAGAGTTGCTAGTGAGAGTTGCTAGTGAGAGTTGCTATAGTGAGAGTTGCTAGTGAGAGTTGCTAGTGAGAGTTGCTAGTGAGAGTTGCTATAGTGAGAGTTGCTAGTGAGAGTTGCTAGTGAGAGTTGCTAGTGAGAGTTGCTAGTGAGAGTTGCTATAGTGAGAGTTGCTAGTGAGAGTTGCTATAGTGAGAGTTGCTAGTGAGAGTTGCTAGTGAGAGTTGCTAGTGAGAGTTGCTATAGTGAGAGTTGCTAGTGAGAGTTGCTAGTGAGAGTTGTTAGTGAGAGTTGCTAGTGAGAGTTGCTAGTGAGAGTTGCTATAGTGAGAGTTGCTAGTGAGAGTTGCTAGTGAGAGTTGTTAGTGAGAGTTGCTAGTGAGAGTTGCTATAGTGAGAGTTGCTAGTGAGAGTTGCTATAGTGAGAGTTGCTAGTGAGAGTTGCTATAGTGAGAGTTGCTAGTGAGAGTTGCTAGTGAGAGTTGCTATAGTGAGAGTTGCTAGTGAGAGTTGCTAGTGAGAGTTGCTAGTGAGAGTTGCTAGTGAGAGTTGCTATAGTGAGAGTTGCTAGTGAGAGTTGCTAGTGAGAGTTGCTAGTGAGAGTTGCTATAGTGAGAGTTGCTAGTGAGAGTTGTTAGTGAGAGTTGCTATAGTGAGAGTTGCTAGTGAGAGTTGCTATAGTGAGAGTTGCTATAGTGAGAGTTGCTAGTGAGAGTTGCTAGTGAGAGTTGCTATAGTGAGAGTTGCTATAGTGAGAGTTGCTAGTGAGAGTTGCTAGTGAGAGTTGCTATAGTGAGAGTTGCTAGTGAGAGTTGCTATAGTGAGAGTTGCTAGTGAGAGTTGCTATAGTGAGAGTTGCTAGTGAGAGTTGCTAGTGAGAGTTGCTAGTGAGAGTTGCTATAGTGAGAGTTGCTATAGTGAGAGTTGCTAGTGAGAGTTGCTAGTGAGAGTTGCTAGTGAGAGTTGCTAGTGAGAGTTGCTATAGTGAGAGTTGCTAGTGAGAGTTGCTATAGTGAGAGTTGCTAGTGAGAGTTGCTAGTGCCAGTTGCTAGTGAGAGTTGCTAGTGCCATTAGCTAGTGCCAGTTGCTAGTGAGAGTTGCTAGTGCCAGTTGCTAGTGAGAGTTGCTAGTGCCAGTTGCTAGTGAGAGTTGCTAGTGAGGGTTGCTATAGTGAGAGTTGCTAGTGAGAGTTGCTATAGTGAGAGTTGCTAGTGAGAGTTGCTAGTGCCAGTTGCTAGTGAGAGTTGCTAGTGCCAGTTGCTAGTGAGAGTTGCTAGTGCCATTAGCTAGTGCCAGTTGCTAGTGAGAGTTGCTAGTGCCAGTTGCTAGTGAGAGTTGCTAGTGAGAGTTGCTAGTGCCAGTTGCTAGTGCCAGTTGCTAGTGAGGGTTGCTAGTGAGAGTTGCTAGTGAGAGTAACATAGCGTTGTGTTGTCATACTCCTATACGTCTTCAACCAGCCTAGCAAACAAAGCAAAACCTTACGCTTGTCTGTTTAGGCTCACCACCTTTAATCCACACAAAACTCTATCCTCTATCCTCTCTCCTCTATCCTCTATCCTCTATCCTCTCTCCTCTATCCTCTATCCTCTCTCCTCTATCCTCCAGAGATGCTGTTGCCAAGATCCTGTACTCGCTGCTCTTCCATTGGTTAACGGAGCGGATCAACGCCCAGGTGTATCCCTGCCAACACGCCCTCTCTATCTCCATCCTGGACATTTACGGATTTGAGGTCAGGCCCGTTCAAACCGGGAAAGCATGACATTTTAGATTTGTTTCACTTAATTTTTATTGAAGAAAAAACTATACAAAAACTAACAAATAAAGACAAAAAGCAAAAAGAAAGCATGCCATTTTAGATTTCTTTTTCATTAGCTATTAAAAAAAATAGAAAATATACACAAACACGGCAGATATACAGTGTGGAAAGCTTGTGCATCTGCTATATTTGAACATTTTTTAAAGATCTTGTGAAAGTGTGAGAGCTACTGATTTAGAATCGGCCTCAGGGCTTATTGAATGATTAACTCAGTTTAAGTGCCATGGACGAAATATTGCCGTCTTTGTAATGGATGCCAAGGATGTAACGAGGCCAATATTTTCAAAATATATATTTTTATCATGTTTTATCCATGTTTTGAAAATTCCTCTAATCTGGTGTACAGGTGATGACATGCACATTACATGCATAATAGAATTACAAATTCTTTCTTACTTTATAATGGGCACTCAGAGCCTAAACTGGTGCCCCGCCCACTGGCGCTTAAAGTGTGAGAGCTACTGATTTAGAATCGGCCTCAGGGATTGATGATTAAAGCCTTCCCATGGTATGTGTTGTGATGCATCAATATTGACCACATGGTCCCTTTCTGGGCGTGTTATAATAGGCAAACATGGAGATTTGTGGCATAGAGCCGTAAAAAATAATATTATATATAGACATATTTTTCTCCCCTCCTGTCTCTTCTTGTGCAGCTAAAGAGACAAGCCGTGAGGATGAGTTACTAAAATAAAAATAAATATTTTTTAATAAAAATAATAACCACCCACTTTTTTTTACATTTGTTGCGTTTGTGTGTATATCAGGATCTGGCCTTCAACAGCTTTGAGCAACTTTGCATTAATTATGCAAACGAGTATCTTCAGTTCTTCTTCAATCGTATCATATTCAGGGAGGAGCAGGTGATTGCACCACGCACGCACGCACGCAGGCATGCACGCACACAGACACGCACGCACACAGACACACACACACACGCAGACACACATCACTCCCAGGCCCTCATATAACTAACCTGGCACATGCACACACACCATGCTGCATCGACACACACAAAAACATGCACACATGCATAATTATGTTACATGGTACACATTACATACTACATACTGTACTGTGTTCATGTACAGGAGGAGTACATGAGGGAACAGATCCCGTGGCAGGACATCCAGTTCAACGACAACCAGCCTGTCATGGACCTCATCGCTGCTAAGCCTCATGGGATACTGAGGATTCTGGACGACCAGGCCTGCTTCCCTCAGGTAGTCATATATGGGGCCTCTTCCTGCTGTGATGTGAGGGTCCATGTTCAGTCTATGGGGTCTCTTCCTGCTGTGATGTGAGGGTCCATGTTCAGTCTATGGGGTCTCTTCCTGCTGTGATGTGAGGGTCCGTGTTCAGTCTATGGGGCCTCTTCCTGCTGTGATGTGAGGGTCCATGTCTCGGTCTATGGGGTCTCTTCCTGTTGTGATGTGAGGGTCCATGTCTCGGTCTATGGGGTCTCTTCCTGCTGTGATGTGAGGGTCCATGTTCAGTCTATGGGGTCTCTTCCTGCTGTGATGTGAGGGTCCATGTTCAGTCTATGGGGTCTCTTCCTGCTGTGATGTGAGGGTCCATGTTCAGTCTATGGGGCCTCTTCCTGCTGTGATGTGAGGGTCCATGTTCAGTCTATGGGGTCTCTTCCTGCTGTGATGTGAGGGTCCATGTTCAGTCTATGGGGTCTCTTCCTGCTGTGATGTGAGGGTCCATGTTCAGTCTATGGGGTCTCTTCCTGCTGTGATGTGAGGGTCCATGTTCAGTCTATGGGGTCTCTTCCTGCTGTGATGTGAGGGTCCGTGTTCAGTCTATGGGGCCTCTTCCTGCTGTGATGTGAGGGTCCATGTCTCGGTCTATGGGGTCTCTTCCTGTTGTGATGTGAGGGTCCATGTCTCGGTCTATGGGGTCTCTTCCTGCTGTGATGTGAGGGTCCATGTTCAGTCTATGGGGTCTCTTCCTGCTGTGATGTGAGGGTCCATGTTCAGTCTATGGGGTCTCTTCCTGCTGTGATGTGAGGGTCCATGTTCAGTCTATGGGGCCTCTTCCTGCTGTGATGTGAGGGTCCATGTTCAGTCTATGGGGTCTCTTCCTGCTGTGATGTGAGGGTCCATGTTCAGTCTATGGGGTCTCTTCCTGCTGTGATGTGAGGGTCCATGTTCAGTCTATGGGGTCTCTTCCTGCTGTGATGTGAGGGTCCATGTTCAGTCTATGGGGTCTCTTCCTGCTGTGATGTGAGGGTCCGTGTTCAGTCTATGGGGCCTCTTCCTGCTGTGATGTGAGGGTCCATGTCTCGGTCTATGGGGTCTCTTCCTGTTGTGATGTGAGGGTCCATGTCTCGGTCTATGGGGTCTCTTCCTGCTGTGATGTGAGGGTCCATGTCTCGGCCCAGTACTGATCATCGTCATCTTCGTCATTGATTGAATATCTGTTGTTATTTTGTCGCCAGGCAACAGACCACACCTTTCTCCAGAAGTGTCACTATCACCATGGCAACAATGAGCTGTATCAGAAGCCAAAGATGCCCCTCCCTGAGTTCACCATCAAACACTTTGCTGGCCGTGTCACCTACCAGGTAGGTGTCACCGTCTCACCGTCTCACCCTGTCACCTACCAGGTACTCACCGTGTCACCGTGTCACCTACCAGGTAGGTGTCACCGTCTCACCCTGTCACCTACCAGGTAGGTGTCACCGTCTCACCGTCTCACCGTGTCACCTACCAGGTACTCACTGTCTCACCGTGTTACCTACCACCGTCTCACTGGACAATCCTTAGTTACTGTACGTCTAGTTGGTTATACAGTAGCTCTACAACGCTTCACTGGTCATGTGTGTCAGGTGAAACCTGACATACAACAAGCTCATGAAATGTAAGCGACCTCGTATAACATTATACTGAATGTTCTCTGGAATGTTTTGACATATTATTGGATTGATATATTGACCACTGGTGTCTGTGATCTTTACTCCCCCGTCCACTATGTAGTCAGAAACTACTCATTACTGTACTCATTACTGTACTCCCCCATCCACTATGTAGTCAGAAACTACTCATTACTGTACTCATTACTGTACTCCCCCGTCCACTATGTAGTCAGAAACCACTCACTACTCATTACTACAGATCTGTGATCTTGAATTGGATCTGTACTCCCCAGAAACCACTCACACTCATTACTACAGTACACAGTCCTCTCTCTCTACTAGTGGTAGTGTGGTCTGAATGTATAGTGAGAATTATTATACAAATATAATAATAATTATTTTTTATTATGTTTATTAATTTATTTTCAACAATTCATGCAATAATTATTTGCATACCTCCCCCCCCCCCGCAGACACACAAATAGCAGTACATATATTGAAATAATATCTTAAAAGAAATAACACTTTATCAAGAGGATCCATGGCGACCCGAATAATGTCCGAAAGTGTTCATTAATTTCGTTCTGCACGATATAGTCCTCTATACATGATGAAACTATACGGAATATGAAGTACAGTAGGCACAGCCGTAGTGTTTTTAAATGTTACACATTTGGACAAACGTCCCACACAGAGAGGGGACCGGTTAGTATTAGCATTAATCTTCGTCTGCCCAGGGGAATGGATTTGACTTTGAATTGATGAATGCTGCTGTCATGTCATTGTCCTACAGGTCCACAAGTTCCTGGATAAGAACTATGACCAGGTCCGACAAGATGTCCTGGACCTGTTCATACACAGTAAAAACAAGGTGAGAGGAGAGATGTATTTCATGTCTTTTGTATTTATTTATTTTTTGTATTTTATAACAGACAGTGGTGGAAAAAAATACTCACAATCTTTACTTTAAGTAAAAGTATCAATACTACAATATAGGAATACTCCTGGCATCAAAATGTACTTAAAGTGTGAAACCACTTTTTTTTTAGGTTTGGGTTGTGTAGTTTCCTTGCCATGATGTAACTCCAAATGTGGACAAGAAATGTAAAAAATATGTTCCAGTGATATGAAAATATGCGGAAATCTGTCATTTGAACACCCGTATTATTCTTTTTGATGTGTGGCCCGCCCTACTGCCTATCAATGGTGCACACTTGTTAGGTAATATATGGACAGACAGAAACAACAAACTATAAACTTTAAGGTTCTGTATTTAGCAAACAAATCACAATCAGCTCTCTCGCCATATCTCAACTTCCTATCCACTACAAAGCTTCCTTTCTCTGCACCCAATCAAGCAGGTGCAAGTCCTTTCCCAATCAAAACCGACAGTGTCACAATGACATGGCCTCCTCTCTCTCAAGTTCAGTCTTCCATGTTTCTATGGCTTATTGTGCATATTGTTGTTATTGCTTATTGGCATTGCTTTCCTGCTTGGTCCCGTCTTATCGCTGCTTGTAGCGATATTGTTTCGTATGTAACTGATCATACCGTAACTACTGAAGGCTATACTCTTATTTGATTTTTCTGTTAATTCTTCCCATAACTTGTGACTTAATGACATTCATGCTTGCCCCTGGGCTTCTGTTTAAAAACTTGAAAGATTTTTTTTTTTACCACTGATAACTGAATGCTATATCAATCATGAATGCTATATCAATCATGTTGACGTGACAGCTTTGCTCCTGCTAGTCTGGTGTCTGTGTGTAAACTGTACATCTCCTTCCAGATGGTGTCAAACCTGTTCCTGGTCCACGCGGGGGTCATAGGTCAGCTCAAAGGAGGTCACATGAGGAAGGGCGACACGGGAACCAGGAAGTACCAAGCTTCCACCGTCAGCTCCAAGTTCCAGGCGTCACTAATGGAGCTGGTGGAGAAGATGGAGAGGTGAGGGAGGGAGGGAGAGAGAGAGAGGGAGAGAGAGAGAGAGAGGGAGAGAGAGAGAGAGAGAGAGAGAGAGATAACTTTGTAATAACACTTATTTTCTTTTTTTCAGCTGCAATCCCTTTTTTGTACGTTGTATTAAGCCAAACAATTTGAAGGTAGGTTCTTCTATATGTGATAACAGTTCATATGATGCAATATCATCACTGCATTGTGCATTTCACATCAATATAACAAAAAGGGTTTATGTGCCGATGTGATATGTTTTTGTGCGTATACAAATACATACTGTATATATATCGTCACTGTTGGGCAGAAACGTTGTATCTCCATATTTCATATATATTTTTTAACATTATTTTGTTCATACATTTCATGAATGCACAAACATGGTGCAGTCAAACTGAATCTATACAAGATTGTAAATCGGTAATTTTACCATACCATACCATCTTTATTTCTATAGCACATTTAAATAACAACAAGTTGTACCAAAGTGCTTTACAATAAAATAATAAAAATCACAACTTCATTTAAAAACAAACATACAGTACACAGTGTCACTTTCAACATCAAAAGCTCATACTATGCTTGGAAAAGCCAAAGAATAAAAATATGTCTTGAGGCGTGATTTAAACACCTGAAGAGTGGGGGCTTGTCTTATTATTTTTGCTATCTCTGGAAGATTTTGCCCAGAAACACCATGCTGAAAGTGATGTATTTGTGTGTGTGTGTGTGTGTGTGTGTGTGTGTGTGTGTGTGTGTGGGCATGTGTGTGTGTGTGTGTGTGTGTGTGTGTGTGTGTGTGTGTGTGTGTGTGTGTGTGTGTGTGTGTGTGTGTGTGTGTGTGTGTGTGTGTGTGTGTGTGTGTGTGCGCGCGTGTGTGCGTGCTCAGGAGCCAGGGCTGTTTGACGGTGAGCTGGTCCACACCCAGTTGGTTTACTCTGGGGTGTTGGAGACCATCAGGATTCGCCGCGAAGGATTTCCTGTTCGAATGCCATTTTCTATCTTCCTGTTCAGGTGAAACATAACGCTGTATCAACACAGATCATCTCTCATGGGAGTTCCAGACCCCCGTCATTATTATTATTATTATCTTTATCAACACAGATCATCTCTCATGGGAGTTCCAGACCCCCGTCGTCTCTGATGGGGGTCTGTGTTTAGAGTATATACTGTATGAATAGAGACGGCATCCGAGTTCTCCTTCCATCCACTTGCATTAAGTTGCTCAAAAGCGCATGAGGCGATTTCACTCCTCCTTCCGGGTAGGAACAGAGTGCATTCTGGGATGGGATTTGCCCCAAACACATGAAAGCGCTGCCGTTGAACGTGCACGAACGCACATGAGCGTGCTGCCGTCGTAAACGTGCACAATGATAGTCAACGGACCAGCGCGTTCATGTCTTTGGGGCCCACGCTGCAATACCTTCATTCGGCCACTATGTCCATTTCGCCTCAGGGTTTCCTCTGGGTGCCGTCTCTGTTCATATATACTCTTAAGGGTCTGTGGCTAAATGTATATCAATTCGTGGGTCCATGGCATGAAAATGTGAAAAGGTTTGAGAATGATATAGTTCATAATATTATGTAAAGTTACCATGTTACCATTTTGAAGCACTATACCAGAGTTAGCCGATAGCAAATGTTCATCTGCTGTGTGTGTGTGTGTGTGTGTGTGTGTGTGTGTGTGTGTGTGTGTGTGTGTGTGTGTGTGTGTGTGTGTGTGTGTGTGTGTGTGTGTGTGTGTGTGTGTGTGTGTGTGTGTGTGTGTGTGTGTGTGTGTGTGTGTGTGTGTGTGTGTGTGTGTGTGTGTGTGTGTGTGTGTGTGTGTGTGTGTGTGCGTGCGTGCGTGCGTGCGTGCGTGCGTGCGTGTTCTCTGCCAGGTATAAGTCCATAGTGGGGATGCATCAGATCCCTGAAGCTACTGGAGATAACTGTGTCATCATGCTGAGTAAAATGTACCCGCTCGTACCCGGATGTTTCTATGTGGGCGTCAGCAAGGTGAGACTCGCTGTTTACTCAACGTTTCGCATCATTTATATTCATAGAGTCGATGTCTCATGATGAGACATCGACTATATGAATAGAATTGATGCGAAGAAATGTCAGCTTGTATATGGATGAGACTCTCATCCATATACAAGCTGATGCCTTTCAGAAAACCATAAAGTGGAAATAGCCGCACTCCAAAAATAAAATTGCAAGACTAGTTACAGTAGGCTCAAGTGCACAATTAAGCAATATTGCACGAGAGGGTGTGTTGCTTTTACCGCCATCATTGGCACGCCTGCGTTACTACAGGAACGAGCCGATAGGCCAGTTCTGAAGCAGCACAGAAGTGCCATTAATGACGGTAAAGCACGAGCCTCAAGAGTGTAATATTGCGATTATACAACAGTTTACCCTTGAGAAAAAAAAAAACAGATGTAGCCACTACGACCGGAAATGTCCCTAGAAAATCGCTAGCCTATAGCAACCCTCTCTGTGACAGCTGATTGGCACAGCTGATTTTTACGTTTTGATTAGGCGTTCCATCATGTTCGTTTGAAGCACGGCTATAGATAGACGGCTACTTCAACCAATCGGATTGCTTCCTCGAAACGACCTGTTGTATAATTCTTTATTTCCTCCGGCTCTGATCTTCACCCTCCCCCCCACACCCACACCCCTGACCCAAAAAACCAAAGGCGACCTAAGGGGCTTTCTCAGTAATTGCCCCCAAACTCTGGAATAGTCTCCCACTACACATCAAATCCATCAACAGTTTCAAATCCTCCCTAAAAACTCACCTTTTCTCCATTGCCTTCAGCTCCTAGTCCTGTAAATGTTTTCAACCTTTTTGTAATGAGTAGGCTTTTTTGTTGTTTCATGCTCTTTAAATGTTGTAATATTGTATTTTTCTTATATGAAGTATTGCTAAACGTTTATTTTAATTTTGTATTTTATGATGTACTTTTTATATGGAAAGCACTTTGGGTCAACTTCTGTTGTTTTTAAATGTGCTATATATAAATAAAGGTGACTTGACTTGACTCTCTCTGTCCGCGTGCCAGTTGTTCCTGAAGGAGGACGTGTACCAGCTGCTGGAGTTCAAGCGGGAGCGCGTGCGTCACGTGGCGGCCCGCACGCTGCAGCGCTACACCCGCATGTTCCTGCTCCGCTCGCTCATCATGTCCTTCCGCTGGAGGGTCGTGGCGCTCCAGGCGCGCTGCCGGGGCTTCCTCGCCAGGTACGCCTTCTCAACGGGCTTCATGGTCAGAATTTGGTCAGAATTTATTGAAAGAATAGCCCCTTGAGATGCAGCATCTCATTTTAGAGGGGGTCCCGTATACAGGGAAAAACATTACATACAGTACAGTGCAGTTACACAAATAGACAGTGGGCAATAGACAATACAGACATGTACAGATACAGTTTGCTTGCTCATTCTCTCCCACCCACTCCCCCATCCCCCAACTCTTCTTGGACAAGCATATTGAGACTAGTACAGTACAGTGATTTGAAACAGGGGTCAGAGGTAAACAGCAGTACGGGCAGTGTTAGTAGCATGAACAGGTTGAACAGGGTGTTTTGAGGTGTGAATACAGAGAAGTCCTGAAGCGGCCGGGAGAGGTCACAGATCTGAGAGAAAGGGGAAGGTTGTTCCAGTCAAATGGGGCTTTGTAATGGAATGACCCGCGTCCGGATTCAGAGAACATTCCTCTGGGAATAGAAAAGTAGGGATGTTGAGTATTTCTAAGTGGGTATGGAGATGTATATAGTACCAGTGACTGGTTTCAGAGCGCTCTGTGCACCTTCTCAACTGGCTTCATGGTTTCAGAGCGCTCTGTATTTATTTATTTAAGGTCTTCCACTGCTGGCCTGCTCGCTTTGCCAAAAAAATGGCAACTAAAAAATACGGGGAAGCAGATTTTTGCTTCTACGTGCCGTCGGCATGGAACAAGCTCCCACTGTACCTTCGACAGGCAGCCTCTGTAGACATTTATATAGCTCAGCTCAAGACCCACTTCTACAACATTGCTTTTAATTGATCTTTTATTTTTTTTGTTATTCATGTCCTCACTGTATTGCATTACTGCTTGTTTTTTTAATGTCGTTGCCTTGCTTTTCTTTTATTCTCCATTGTTCTGTAAAGCACTTTGAGCTGCATTTCATGTCATGAAAGGTGCTATACAAATAAGGTTTTATTATTATTATTATTATTATTATTATTATTATTATTTATTTGATAGGGACAAATCTCATTAATCAACATCAGTTTTCACATCAATGTAAATGGGCCAGAGTTAGCCAAAGCTACATTTCATCTGTAGTCCCTGTTGGGCAGGCTCTTAAAAAATGAATGATAACACCATGCGTTGATGCCATGTGTGCACATGTGCAGGCACCCAACACCACGTCCATGGCACCACTCAGTTCACACGGGTGTGATTTTTTTTTTTTTATAATTAATGAAAATGTGTACATCTTTCATGCACAGGAAATACTCTCCTGTCAAACCAGCAACTTATCAATATTTATTTTGTCATAAAGGTTTGCATTTTATAGCTTCATTTAGGCTACAGCTGATAATATTATCCATGTCATGTTGTGTTCCTCCTCCAGGAGGCGCTATGCCATTATGAGACAGAGTCTGATACAGTTCCGTTCAACGGTCAACATGTATGTCAACCGCAAAAGATACTGCAAGGTACAGTACAGTACAGTACAGTACGCTATTTTGATCCTTTTATTAACTGGATATTTCACTTTCAAACATGCTCGGGGTCATGTGATCATATTAGGCCTACTCAGGCTTTTGAGAGCACGGCCACACCGTTTTTACATTTCTTGATTCAATTAGATATTTGATATTCCTTTTATCAGACTTTATCCCTTTCCTATTAAAGAAAAGCTTTTTTAAAAATACATGAAAAAAGTAATTGAAAAAAACACTCATTAGAAGGCCTGTTTTCAATGAATCTAACATGGTTAAAATGGAGTTTAAAGTTACAATGGGTTTATAGAGGAATTTAATATCAAATGAATACTGAATGAAACAACTTAAAAACTGTCTTGGGTGCTCACAATGCCCAAATAGACTTTAAAATGTCCACAACACCAACAAGGTTTTGATTGATTGATTGAAATATGTATTAACAGCTTGTAGAATTACAGTACAGTTCAAGCACAAACTCAATACAGAGACTGTTAACTGTGAGTGGACGACCCAATTAAGCATTACACTTGTTTACAACAGGGTCGACATTGTTCAATTCATCAAAACATATAGAGACATACAAATAGACACTTCTATGTAGTTAAAGAACAGAACAGGAATTCATCATATATAAGCAAAAAAGGGAAAAGATCCCTTTTGAAGGAGATTTTAAAATGTTGCATATACAGTACCTCAACCCTCTTCCACCAATTCTCCCTTTTGACCATAAGAAACAACAGTAAACACGATGATTCAATGCCGGTTTTCAAAGCAACATACAGCCTAGCTTTCCTTACTTGTGCTTATCCAATGGCCATTTTTTGGGGTTCACGATAGTTCTTCTACAGTGATGTTACAGTTATTTTAAATTGTTGTTTGCTGTTTACAGGTGCGCTGGGATGACCGCAGGCGAAGAGACAGGGTAAGGATCAAACCTTTGTGTCATCTGTGCATACTGTAAATACTGTACACAGACCAACAGATGGAAGCTAGACCCTAATACTTGTGTCATCTGTGCATACATACACAGACCAACAGATGGAAGCTAAACTAAACCAAAAGACAAGATACATGTCGTCACTGCCGTACCTGCCGTACCTAACCCTATAGCCTGCCCTGTATGGAATCACGGCAGTCCATCTTTAACCCATTCTGACCTGAGATCAGATTCATACGAGGTTTCCACTGGACACACACTGGTCTGAATAACCCATTCTGACCTGAGATCAGATTCATACGAGGTTTCCACTGGACACACACTGGTCTGATTAACCCATTCTGACCTGAGATCAGATTCATACGAGGTTTCCACTGGACACACACTGGTCTGATGAACCCATTCTGACCTGAGATCAGATTCTAAAAATGTCAGTCGTTCTTCGAATTTTTCAAAAATAGCAGACCTACAAGCTCGTATCGCGCCACTCGGTGGCGCGCTATGAGCTTGTAGATCTGCTGTTTTTCAATAGGTAAAGCATAACATGATGCTAACACCAAAATGGGTGCCCGGTCAGAATGGGTTAAATAGCTCTACCGTACCACCTAATCCCTACAGCCCATCATCACTGCTACTGCATTATTATGGGGATGCATTTGAAATTGTACTGTAATGCATTTGTGTATTCTATGTACAGTAATGATGTTTTTATTGTTCTATACTGACTGACAGTGTGCCAAAGCAGGTCATGATAGACACAGTGTTCTCAGGATATTGCTGGAAATGGAAAATAACCTCCTTTTTCTTACAAAAACAGGGACTCACACACTTTCAGGCACGCACGCACGCACGCACGCACGCACGCACGCACGCACGCACGCACGCACGCACGCACGCACACACACACACACACACACACACACACACACACATTGATGTTCTCTCCCTCTCTCTTTCTCTCTCTCTCTCTTCCAGGAGCTGATGAAGAGAGAGGTGGTGAATGTCACACACCTGGTGATTCCTGCCGAGCTGGGAGCCTTACTGCAGACAGCACTGAGTCAGTGGCAGCGGTTACATCATGAGGGCTTTTCATTCAGAATAAAAACTTCAGATTAAAATAATTCTGAAGTAATGTCTCTCTCTCTCCCCCCCACTCTCTCTCTCTCCCTCTCTCCCTCTCTCCCTCTCTCTCTCTCTCCCTCCCTCCCTCTCTCTCTCTCTCTCCCTCTCTCTCTCTCTCCAGGTGGTAAGGTGTTGCATTCTGACTGCCTGGCCATGCTCCAGGCTCCTCACATCAGGGAGGAGGCTCAGCACACTCTGCCTCTGGACATCAACAACTACCCCTTCTACCGCTACGCACAGGCCTACTTCAGGGTCCGTTACACCTTATTATAGAACACCCTTCTACCGCTACGCACAGGCCTACTTCAGGGTCCGTTACACCTTATTATAGAACACCCTTCTACCGCTACGCACAGGCCTACTTCAGGGTCCGTTACACCTTATTATAGAACACCCTTCTACCGCTACGCACAGGCCTACTTCAGGGTCCGTTACACCTTATTATAGAACACCCTTCTACCGCTACGCACAGGCCTACTTCAGGGTCCGTTACACCTTATTATAGAACACCCTTCTACCGCTACGCACAGGCCTACTTCAGGGTCCGTTACACCTTATTATAGAACACCCTTCTACCGCTACGCACAGGCCTACTTCAGGGTCCGTTACACCTTATTATAGTACACCCTTCTACCGCTACGCACAGGCCTACTTCAGGGTCCGTTACACCTTATTATAGTACACCCTTCTACCGCTACGCACAGGCCTACTTCAGGGTCCGTTACACCTTATTATAGAACACCCTTCTACCGCTACGCACAGGCCTACTTCAGGGTCCGTTACACCTTATTATAGTACACCCTTCTACCACTACGCACAGGCCTACTTCAGGGTCCGTTACACCTTATTATAGTACACTAACATATCCTTCTACCGCTATGCACAGGCCTACTTCAGGGTCCGTTACACCATATTATAGTACACTAACATATCCTTCTAGTGCCTTCTATGTTGGTTTTCTCTTGCATTTGTTGGTGAGTGTGGGAAAGAAGGGCCAGGTCAAATGGCATCCAGTGGACACCTTGGACACAGTTAGATGACCTTGATTTTGCTGACGCTCTATTTGGGTGTACGGTTAATAAGATGTACCTCCTCTTGTACCTCTCCCTATCCATGTAGGAACCAAAGTTTGGAATGCTGATGGTTCCTATCGAGGCGCCACTGACCCGGATAGACGAGGACCTCCGAGAAGAAGCCCTGGGACTCTTCATCATGGTGGGACCTCATCTGTGCTCTCACTTCCTCCTCTTGGTGGGACCTCATCTGTGCTCTCACTTCCTCCTCTGGTGAACTAGTGTTCCAAAAGGCCTTTGTTTCGTCTGTGAACCTGTCCCTTGACCCCGTTATGTTTGTCATCTTCTAAAAGAGTTACAGATACAAAGCCTGATTAGTTGACTCTGTTTAGATTCATTGAGGTTAGAGTCTAACATCAGCTGTGGATGAGCTGTGCAAACGTTTGAAATAAGCCTGGCATTCATCATGAAGCTATATAGAGGGTATGCACATCATGCATATATATATTTTTAAACATATGTTTATTCATTTTCTTTACAGTACAAATAAGTATATTCAAAACAATTGACATATATTTTTTACCCCCCCACATCCCCATAGCAGCACAAATACAAACAAAATCTCATCACAATTTTTTTTGACAATAAATACAGAACAAAAATAAATAAATAATGACAAAACGAAAAATAAAACGAAAATAAAACACATTACATACAGTTAAACAAACAAAATACACAATGTCCGTCACAGTTCCCTACCCCCACCCCACTCAGTTCATCATGCATAGTTTGAGTGTCAAATCGAGTGGCAAAGTGAGTTGCAAAGTGAGTTTAACCTTGTTTAATGCAATTCAATTCAATTCAAAGGGCTTTATTGGCATGAGAAAACATACGTTTACATTGCCAAAGCAGAAAGAACAATACAACAATACAGCAATACAATCAAAACAAACATGATGTACATTTGAAGGTCAGAATCATCAATAGATCAACTTCTGTGTACCAAGATCACTCGATGCAGGTATAGTGCAGGAATATACACAATGATTAGTCTTTAGGGTGGTTGTGTTCCATTTGATATCCTTCTCCTATCACAGCAACTCACAAATCTTGCTGCTGTGTTTGCACATTGTTGTACTTCAGCCCAGCAGATATGGCAGTATTTTGTCATTGGTCATGTTTTCAAAATCTCCGTGTGTGGTTGTAATCTGTGGGAAGTATGTGTCTCTGATGTCTTGGTACAATGGACAGATGGTTAGAAATAGGAAGTGTAGCTCGGTTTCCACTTAATGCAACCACACAGGACTTTTCTGTTTTGATGTATGTAGGATGATGATGTCACACGCATACCCTCTATATTGGCCAGTCTTACACCAAGATAAGACCTTTATGGCTTCCGCTGTTGAAAATCAGGCGCCAAAGACAGTACAGTAATTAAACGAGCCTCATCTCACCCAAGCACGGTGAAATAACAAGGACTGGCAAAACTCCCCCACAACATTATCTACGATAGTACCTTTCCTTTCCTTAGTCCAGTTACCCTGGGTAAACATAGTACCTTTCCTTTCCTTAGTCCGGTTACCCTGGGTAAACATAGTACCTTTCCTTTCCTTAGTCCAGTTACCCTGGGTAAACATAGTACCTTTCCTTTCCTTAGTCCGGTTACCCTGGGTAAACATAGTACCTTTCCTTTCCTTAGTCCAGTTACCCTGGGTAAACATAGTACCTTTCCTTTCCTTAGTCTAGTTACCCTGGGTAAACATAGTACCTTTCCTTTCCTTAGTCCAGTTACCCTGGGTAAACATAGTATCTTTCCTTTCCTTAGTCCAGTTACCCTGGGTAAACATAGTACCTTTCTTTTCCTTTCCCTGTAGGTGTTGAGGTTCATGGGCGACCCCCACCTGAACGGCGCTCCCGAGAACCTGTTCGGGAACTACATCATCCAGCGCGGCCTCTCCTCGCCGGGCTTGAGGGACGAGATCATGTCCCAGGTGGCCAATCAGGTGTGGCGGAACTTCAACCCCCACAATGCCGACCGGGGCTGGCTGCTGCTGCTGGCCTGCGCCTGCGCCTTCGCACCGTCGCCCAAGCTGGAGAAACACCTGCTGAAGTGAGTGTTACGGCGCGCATGCATGCGCGCCGCGGGCACACAGACTGAATAACTCTTCCTATTAGGGCCGGGACTAATTGCGATTAATTTAGATTAATTAACTACAGAAAAATGAATTGCGATTAACTACAGATAAATTAATCGCACCTTTTTTTTCACCGCGGAACGTTTCTCACTGGGCGCTTTACTATAGTACTGAAAACTGGAAATAATAAAAAGTCACCCCATTTTGTGTTGCCTAGAACTGGAGGTCTGACAAAAAAACAGTAACAATATGAAGTAAGTACAGCTTTGTGATGTCACTGAGATGTACTTGTTACTGTTACTATTTTTTTTTCAGACCTCCAGTTCTAGGCAACACAGAATGGGGTGACTTTTTTATTATTATTTCCACAACAGGTATATTAATGACAGTAAAATGTTGAAAATGAGTGGTATCCTGTAGTCACTATTCACTGATTCACTGGGATATCAAAAAACATTAAAAAAGGTTTCTCGCTGTTCTCAGGTTGAATTTTGATATGCGATTAAAATGCGATTAATCTAGATTAATTAACTACAAAGCCTCTGATTAACCCATTCTGACCGGGCACCCATTTTGGTGTTGGCATCATGTTATGCTTTAGCTATTGAAAAATAGCAGATCTACAAGCTCATATCGCGCCACCGAGTGGCGCGATATGAGCTTGTAGGTCTGCTATTTTTGAAAAATTCGAAGAACGACTGACATTTTTAGAATCTGATCTCAGGTCAGAATGTGTTAATCAGACCAGTGTGTGTCCAGTGGAAACCTCGTATGAATCTGATCTCAGGTCAGAATGGGTTAATTAGATTATTTTTTTTAATCGAGTCCCATCCTACTAATGACACTCGTCTCACGTTACCAGGCGGTTGCCTCTCGCACATTTCCAAATGCTTCCGTCATACAGTCTGGAGCAACGGAAGAGCTATTCATGAGTAAGCGATAAAGCGGAGGAAGTGGAGCCTCCTCCCCACTTCCGTTTCGTCTTTACAGTCGCGCACATTTATTTTAACCCATTCTGACCTGAGATCAGATTCATACGAGGTTTCCACTGGACACACACTGGTCTGATTAACCCATTCTGACCTGAGATAAAAATGTCAGTCGTTCTTCGAATTTTTCAAAAATAGCAGACCTACAAGCTCGTAGCGCGCCACTCGGTGGCGCGCTATGAGCTTGTAGATCTGCTATTTTTCAATAGCTAAAGCATAACATAGTGCTATAACACCAAAATGGGTTCCCGTTCAGAATGGGTTAATCATCTAAGCATAATATAGCTTGTTGCTTAGCATCTTATAAGGATATTTTTTTTAATATATTTTCGTGAATGGAAATGGCAGCTTCCTTACTCGGCTCATGGGGGCTATTTTTTTCGGCTTAGGTCTTGAGGTTGTGTCTTTGTTTTGTTATTATATTATACTTGTTGTGTTCTATTGTATTGTGTGTGTGTGTGTGTGTGTGTGTGTGTGTGTGTGTGTGTCTGTTGTAGTGTGTGTGTGTGTGTCTTGTAACACTGTATGCGGTAAGTAACAAATATGGCATGCAATGAGTGAGGACATTCAAAGGCATCATAATGATCTACTTGACCTTACTTAACTACTGAATAAATCTAATGCTTCACTTGACCCTTGACCTGTGTCTCTACAGGTTTGTGTCTGACCATGCCCCCGTTGGTTGCCAGGCGCTGCTGCAACACAGACTCATCCAGGCCAATCAGAAGTCCCAGTTGAGTGCAGGCCCCGCCCTCGAGACCGCACGGACCTACCCGCTGTCCCTGCTGGAGTGGACGGCCAATAGGAAGAAGGCTAACATGGTGCTGCAGGTGTATTGCTTAGACGGTGAGCTCTCTCTCTCTAGGAGATTTAGGTCACATTCTCACCTGATACTTCGGTAGACTTGATGCGTATGGGCGGGGACATTGAACCAAAAGTGTCAAATAATGTTTTATGAGCTGTTTCTCAACAACCAAAAGTGTCAAATAATGTTTTAGGAGCTGTTTCTCAACAACCAAAAGTGTCAAATAATGTTTTAGGAGCTGTTTCTCAACAACCAAAAGTGTAAAATAATGTTTTAGGAGCTGTTTCTCAACAACCAAAGTGTCAAATAATGGTTAGAAGCTGTTTTTCAACAACCAAAAGTGTCAAATAATGTTTTAGGAGCTGTTTCTCAACAGCCAAAAGTGTAAAATAATGTTTTAGGAGCTGTTTCTCAACAACCAAAGTGTCAAATAATTTGCCCCCCAAAATAATTTGACAAAATAATTTGACAAAATAATTTGACAAAATAATTTGACAAAATAATTTGACAAAATAATTTGACAAAATAATTTGACAAAATAATTTGACAAAATAATTTGACAAAATAATTTGACAAAATAATTTGACAAAATAATTTGACAAAATACAAAATACAAAACCCTAATTTAATTAACTAATTTAAAATACTTTTTACAAAATACTTTTTACAAAATACTTTTTACAAAATAATTTGACAAAATAATTTGACAAAATAATTTGACAAAATAATTTGACAAAATAATTTGACAAAATAATTTGACAAAATAATTTGACAAAATAATTTGACAAAATAATTTGACAAAGTATTTTGTAAAAAGTATTTTGTAAAAAGTATTTTGTAAAAAGTATTTTGTAAAAAGTATTTTGTAAAAAGTATTTTGTAAAAAGTATTTTGTAAAAAGTATTTTGTAAAAAGTATTTTGTCAAATTTGACAAAAAAATTTGACAAAATAATTTGCCCCCCAAAATAATTTGCCCCCCAAAATAATTTGCCCCCCAAAATAATTTGCCCCCCAAAATAATTTGCCCCCCAAAATAATTTGCCCCCCAAAATAATTTGCCCCCCAAAATAATTTGACAAAATAATTTGACAAAATAATTTGACAAAATAATTTGACAAAATAATTTGACAAAATAATTTGACAAAATAATTTGACAAAATAATTTGACAAAATAATTTGACAAAATAATTTGACAAAATAATTTGACAAAATAATTTGACAAAATAATTTGACAAAATAATTTGACAAAATACAAAATACAAAACCCTAATTTAATTTGCCCCCCAAAATAATTTGACAAAATACAAAATACAAAACCCTAATTTAATTTGCCCCCCAAAATAATTTGACAAAATACAAAATACAAAACCCTAATTTAATTTGCCCCCCAAAATAATTTGACAAAATAATTTGACAAAATAATTTGACAAAATAATTTGACAAAATAATTTGACAAAATAATTTGACAAAATAATTTGACAAAATAATTTGACAAAATAATTTGACAAAATACAAAATACAAAACCCTAATTTAATTTGCCCCCCAAAATAATTTGACAAAATAATTTGACAAAATAATTTGACAAAATAATTTGACAAAATAATTTGACAAAATAATTTGACAAAATAATTTGACAAAATAATTTGACAAAATAATTTGACAAAATAATTTGACAAAATAATTTGACAAAATAATTTGACAAAATAATTTGACAAAATAATTTGACAAAATAATTTGACAAAATAATTTGACAAAATAATTTGACAAAATAATTTGACAAAATAATTTGACAAAATAATTTGACAAAATAATTTGACAAAATAATTTGACAAAATAATTTGACAAAATAATTTGACAAAATAATTTGACAAAATAATTTGACAAAATACAAAACACAAAACCCTAATTTAATTTGCCCCCCAAAATAATTTGACAAAATAATTTGACAAAATACAAAACCCTAATTTAATTTGCCCCCCAAAATAATTTGACAAAATAATTTGACAAAATAATTTGACAAAATAATTTGACAAAATAATTTGACAAAATAATTTGACAAAATACAAAATACAAAACCCTAATTTAATTTGCCCCCCAAAATAATTTGACAAAATAATTTGACAAAATACAAAATACAAAACCCTAATTTAATTTGCCCCCCAAAATAATTTGACAAAATAATTTGACAAAATAATTTGACAAAGTATTTTGTAAAAAGTATTTTGTAAAAAGTATTTTGTAAAAAGTATTTTGTAAAAAGTATTTTGTAAAAAGTATTTTGTAAAAAGTATTTTGTAAAAAGTATTTTGTAAAAAGTATTTTGTCAAATTTGACAAAAAAAATTGACAAAAAAAATTGACAAAATAATTTGCCCCCCAAAATAATTTGACAAAATAATTTGACAAAATAATTTGACAAAATAATTTGACAAAATAATTTGACAAAATAATTTGACAAAATAATTTGACAAAATAATTTGACAAAATAATTTGACAAAATAATTTGACAAAATACAAAATACAAAACCCTAATTTAATTTGCCCCCCAAAATAATTTGACAAAATAATTTGACAAAATAATTTGACAAAATAATTTGACAAAATAATTTGACAAAATAATTTGACAAAATAATTTGACAAAATAATTTGACAAAATAATTTGACAAAATACAAAATACAAAACCCTAATTTAATTTGCCCCCCAAAATAATTTGACAAAATAATTTGACAAAATACAAAACCCTAATTTAATTTGCCCCCCAAAATAATTTGACAAAATAATTTGACAAAATACAAAATACAAAACCCTAATTTAATTTGCCCCCCAAAATAATTTGACAAAATAATTTGACAAAATAATTTGACAAAATAATTTGACAAAATAATTTGACAAAATAATTTGCAGACATGCAAAAGTGTAGCTTTTCGGCGAAAATCGCCGTTTTTATCCCAAATATAGGACCTGTGTGATTCATGCAAATCCGTTAAAAAAATGTTTGGGGGGGGTGAGGGGGTCTGTGAAGCCCGAGCTCGCTGCCCGGAGAATTATCTGACAGACTACTCTCGTGAGTCACTAATGATTCTGAGCGATATTTCTGCTTGCATCTGGGCGGCATGATGTGCGCAGCCGCTGGTCGCTCCGCGGAAAAAAAACCTGTTTGTGTGGACTCGGCATGAATTTTGACACACTGTCTGTGACTCGCCAGTCGATCCATTAGTTTAGCTGCTACAGTTAGCATTAGCAACGTTAGCACTTTGCGTTATACTGTCTGTGGTGTGGACGCGCCGGCGTCAGTTTCTCTCGCTGTGTGTGTGTGTGTGTGTCTGTCTGTGTGCTCGTGTGTGTGCATGCATGCGTATGAGTAAATAAATAAAGCGCGCGCGCGTGTGTGTGTGTGTGTGTGTGTGTGTGTGTGTGTGTGTGTGCGTGCGTGCGTGCGTGCGTGCCAGGGCTTATACTAAATGGATATATTAAAAACGAAAACATGCAGCTCAACTGTTGAATAAGGAGAGGATGTTACTCTACATGTCTTAAATTGACTAAGGCTAAAATAATGAAGTAAACTGACCCTGTTGACTAAACCATCCCAAAACATTTTATTTGTATTATAATTCATTATTTTGCCAGTGAATATAATTTTCTATTTTACATGATGTGAAGAGTGTAACTGTAAGGGATTTTGAGATGGGAGTGTGAGTGCTGGACCAGTTTCTTTCTTTAAATCACACCTGTGTGAAGTGACCCTTATCATCATACATCATCCATTCATTGTCATTTTTGTGACAATGAATGTGTAGGATTGTGTAGGACAAAAATAGCCGATATATGACAATTCATTCATTGTCAATGGCATTTAGGACACAAATCTACTGAATATAGGAGGGGCTAGTGCTCCTCGAGGGGCTAGTGCTCCTGTTGGAGTAAATTAATTGTTCTATGACTATCAGGACATGAATGTTAACATCTTGCTCAATACTGACTAGATTTGTACTGATTTAGTAAATAATCATCTGTCATTTTTGAGTGGTGCAGCCACTCAACCACACTATAGACAGCTACAGTATGTGTCCCTGTGTCTGTCCCTGGCTGGGTCCCTGTGTCCCTGGCGGTGTCCCTGTGTCCCTGTGTCACTGGGTCTGTTCCTGGCTGTGTGCCTGTGTCACTGGGTCTGTCCCTGGCTGTGTCACTGTGTCATTGGGTCTGTCCCTGGCTGTCCCTGTGTCACTAGGTCTGTCCCTGGCTGTCCCTGTGTCACTAGGTCTGTCCCTGGCTGTCCCTGTGTCACTGGGTCTGTCCCTGGCTGTCCCTGGCTGTGTCCCTGGCTGTGTCCCTGTGTCACTGGGTCTGTCCCTGGCTGTGTCCCTGGCTGTGTCCCTGTGTCACTGGGTCTGTCCCTGGCTGTCCCTGTGTCACTGGGTCTGTCCCTCGCTGTCCCTGTGTCACTGGGTCTGTCCCTGGCTGTGTCCCTGTGTCACTGGGTCTGTCCCTGGCTGTCCCTGGCTGTGTCCCTGGCTGTGTCCCTGTGTCACTGGGTCTGTCCCTGGCTGTCCCTGTGTCACTGGGTCTGTCCCTGGCTGTGTCCCTGTGTCACTGGGTCTGTCCCTGGCTGTCCCTGGCTGTGTCCCTGGCTGTGTCCCTGTGTCACTGGGTCTGTCCCTGGCTGTCCCTGTGTCACTGGGTCTGTCCCTGGCTGTCCCTGTGTCACTGGGTCTGTCCCTGGATGTGTCCCTGGCTGTGTCACTGGGTCTGTCCCTGGCTGTCCCTGTGTCACTGGGTCTGTCCCTGGCTGTCCCTGTGTCACTGGGTCTGTCCCTGGATGTGTCCCTGGCTGTGTCCCTGTGTCACTGGGTCTGTCCCTGGCTGTCCCTGTGTCACTGGGTCTGTCCCTGGCTGCCCCTGTGTCACTGGGTCTGTCCCTGGCTGTGTCCCTGGGTCCCTGGCTGTGTCCGAGCACGAAACATAGCGTTATAGCATTTGTTCACCACCAAGTGTCACTGTTGCACAGCCTAACACACAGACACACAGGCCGGGAGGAGGGCTAGTACAGTGTAGTATATACTGTCCCCCATGACACCCCCCCCCCCCCCCCAAAGTGGGTTTAGTACCGATAAACGCTTAAAAGATTTGCGCCGCGGTTTTGCCCGCGGCACAGCGTTGGCCCCGCACACTGTCACCTTTTTCACCTTGGGCCTGTTTGCATGCCTGAATTTGACAAAATAATTTGACAAAATAATTTGACAAAATAATTTGACAAAATAATTTGACAAAATAATTTGACAAAATAATTTGACAAAATAATTTGACAAAATAATTTGACAAAATAATTTGACAAAATACAAAATACAAAACCCTAATTTAATTTGCCCCCCAAAATAATTTGACAAAATAATTTGACAAAATACAAAACCCTAATTTAATTTGCCCCCCAAAATAATTTGACAAAATAATTTGACAAAATACAAAATACAAAACCCTAATTTAATTTGCCCCCCAAAATAATTTGACAAAATAATTTGACAAAATAATTTGACAAAATAATTTGACAAAATAATTTGACAAAATAATTTGACAAAATAATTTGACAAAATAATTTGACAAAATAATTTGACAAAATAATTTGACAAAATAATTTGACAAAATACAAAATACAAAACCCTAATTTAATTTGCCCCCCAAAATAATTTGACAAAATAATTTGACAAAATAATTTGACAAAATAATTTGACAAAATAATTTGACAAAATAATTTGACAAAATAATTTGACAAAGTAATTTGACAAAGTAATTTGACAAAGTAATTTGACAAAGTAATTTGACAAAGTAATTTGACAAAGTAATTTGTAAAAAGTATTTTGTAAAAAGTATTTTGTAAAAAGTATTTTGTAAAAAGTATTTTGTAAAAAGTATTTTGTAAAAAGTATTTTGTAAAAAGTATTTTGTAAAAAGTATTTTGTCAAATTTGACAAAAAATGTTGACAAAATAATTTGCCCCCCAAAATAATTTGCCCCCCAAAATAATTTGCCCCCCAAAATAATTTGCCCCCCAAAATAATTTGACAAAATAATTTGACAAAATAATTTGACAAAATAATTTGACAAAATAATTTGACAAAATAATTTGACAAAATAATTTGACAAAATAATTTGACAAAATAATTTGACAAAATAATTTGACAAAATAATTTGACAAAATAATTTGACAAAATACAAAATACAAAACCCTAATTTAATTTGCCCCCCAAAATAATTTGACAAAATAATTTGACAAAATAATTTGACAAAATAATTTGACAAAATAATTTGACAAAATAATTTGACAAAATAATTTGACAAAATAATTTGACAAAATAATTTGACAAAATAATTTGACAAAATACAAAATACAAAACCCTAATTTAATTTGCCCCCCAAAATAATTTGACAAAATACAAAACCCTAATTTAATTTGCCCCCCAAAATAATTTGACAAAATAATTTGACAAAATAATTTGACAAAATAATTTGACAAAATAATTTGACAAAATAATTTGACAAAATAATTTGACAAAATACAAAATACAAAACCCTAATTTAATTTGCCCCCCAAAATAATTTGACAAAATAATTTGACAAAATACAAAATACAAAACCCTAATTTAATTTGCCCCCCAAAATAATTTGACAAAATACAAAATACAAAACCCTAATTTAATTTGCCCCCCAAAATAATTTGACAAAATAATTTGACAAAATAATTTGACAAAATAATTTGACAAAATAATTTGACAAAATAATTTGACAAAGTAATTTGACAAAATAATTTGACAAAGTAATTTGACAAAGTAATTTGACAAAGTATTTTGTAAAAAGTATTTTGTAAAAAGTATTTTGTAAAAAGTATTTTGTAAAAAGTATTTTGTAAAAAGTATTTTGTCAAATTTGACAAAAAAATTTGACAAAATAATTTGCCCCCCAAAATAATTTGCCCCCCAAAATAATTTGCCCCCCAAAATAATTTGACAAAATAATTTGACAAAATACAAAATACAAAACCCTAATTTAATTTGCCCCCCAAAATAATTTGACAAAATACAAAATACAAAACCCTAATTTAATTTGCCCCCCAAAATAATTTGACAAAATACAAAATACAAAACCCTAATTTAATTTGCCCCCCAAAATAATTTGACAAAATAATTTGACAAAATACAAAATACAAAACCCTAATTTAATTTGCCCCCCAAAATAATTTGACAAAATAATTTGACAAAATAATTTGACAAAATAATTTGACAAAATAATTTGACAAAATAATTTGACAAAATAATTTGACAAAATAATTTGACAAAATAATTTGACAAAATAATTTGACAAAATAATTTGACAAAATAATTTGACAAAATACAAAATACAAAACCCTAATTTAATTTGCCCCCCAAAATAATTTGACAAAATAATTTGACAAAATACAAAATACAAAACCCTAATTTAATTTGCCCCCCAAAATAATTTGACAAAATAATTTGACAAAATAATTTGACAAAATAATTTGACAAAATAATTTGACAAAATAATTTGACAAAATAATTTGACAAAATAATTTGACAAAATAATTTGACAAAATAATTTGACAAAATAATTTGACAAAATAATTTGACAAAATAATTTGACAAAATACAAAATACAAAACCCTAATTTAATTTGCCCCCCAAAATAATTTGACAAAATACAAAATACAAAACCCTAATTTAATTTGCCCCCCAAAATAATTTGACAAAATAATTTGACAAAATACAAAATACAAAACCCTAATTTAATTTGCCCCCCAAAATAATTTGACAAAATAATTTGACAAAATAATTTGACAAAATAATTTGACAAAATAATTTGACAAAATACAAAATACAAAACCCTAATTTAATTTGCCCCCCAAAATAATTTGACAAAATAATTTGACAAAATACAAAATACAAAACCCTAATTTAATTTGCCCCCCAAAATAATTTGACAAAATAATTTGACAAAATACAAAATACAAAACCCTAATTTAATTTGCCCCCCAAAATAATTTGACAAAATACAAAATACAAAACCCTAATTTAATTTGCCCCCCAAAATAATTTGACAAAATAATTTGACAAAATAATTTGACAAAATAATTTGACAAAATAATTTGACAAAATAATTTGACAAAATAATTTGACAAAGTATTTTGTAAAAAGTATTTTGTCAAATTTGACAAAAAATTTTGACAAAATAATTTGCCCCCCAAAATAATTTGCCCCCCAAAATAATTTGCCCCCCAAAATAATTTGACAAAATACAAAATACAAAACCCTAATTTAATTTGCCCCCCAAAATAATTTGACAAAATAATTTGACAAAATAATTTGACAAAATAATTTGACAAAATAATTTGACAAAATAATTTGACAAAATAATTTGACAAAATAATTTGACAAAATAATTTGACAAAATAATTTGACAAAATAATTTGACAAAATAATTTGACAAAATAATTTGACAAAATAATTTGACAAAATAATTTGACAAAATAATTTGACAAAATAATTTGACAAAATAATTTGACAAAATACAAAACCCTAATTTAATTTGCCCCCCAAAATAATTTGACAAAATAATTTGACAAAATACAAAATACAAAACCCTAATTTAATTTGCCCCCCAAAATAATTTGACAAAATACAAAATACAAAACCCTAATTTAATTTGCCCCCCAAAATAATTTGACAAAATAATTTGACAAAATAATTTGACAAAATAATTTGACACAATAATTTGACAAAATAATTTGACAAAATAATTTGACAAAATAATTTGACAAAATAATTTGCCCCCCAAAATAATTTGACAAAATACAAAATACAAAACCCTAATTTAATTTGCCCCCCAAAATAATTTGACAAAATAATTTGACAAAATACAAAATACAAAACCCTAATTTAATTTGCCCCCCAAAATAATTTGACAAAATAATTTGACAAAATAATTTGACAAAATAATTTGACAAAATAATTTGACAAAATACAAAACCCTAATTTAATTTGCCCCCCAAAATAATTTGACAAAATAATTTGACAAAATACAAAACCCTAATTTAATTTGCCCCCCAAAATAATTTGACAAAATAATTTGACAAAATACAAAACCCTAATTTAATTTGCCCCCCAAAATAATTTGACAAAATACAAAATACAAAACCCTAATTTAATTTGCCCCCCAAAATAATTTGACAAAATAATTTGACAAAATAATTTGACAAAATACAAAACCCTAATTTAATTTGCCCCCCAAAATAATTTGACAAAATACAAAATACAAAACCCTAATTTAATTTGCCCCCCAAAATAATTTGACAAAATAATTTGACAAAATACAAAATACAAAACCCTAATTTAATTTGCCCCCCAAAATAATTTGACAAAATAATTTGACAAAATAATTTGACAAAATAATTTGACAAAATAATTTGACAAAATAATTTGACAAAATAATTTGACAAAATAATTTGACAAAATAATTTGACAAAATAATTTGACAAAATAATTTGACAAAATAATTTGACAAAATACAAAACCCTAATTTAATTTGCCCCCCAAAATAATTTGACAAAATAATTTGACAAAATAATTTGACAAAATAATTTGACAAAATAATTTGACAAAATAATTTGACAAAATACAAAACCCTAATTTAATTTGCCCCCCAAAATAATTTGACAAAATAATTTGACAAAATACAAAATACAAAACCCTAATTTAATTTGCCCCCCAAAATAATTTGACAAAATAATTTGACAAAATACAAAATACAAAACCCTAATTTAATTTGCCCCCCAAAATAATTTGACAAAATAATTTGACAAAATAATTTGACAAAATAATTTGACAAAATAATTTGACAAAATACAAAACCCTAATTTAATTTGCCCCCCAAAATAATTTGACAAAATAATTTGACAAAATAATTTGACAAAATACAAAATACAAAACCCTAATTTAATTTGCCCCCCAAAATAATTTGACAAAATAATTTGACAAAATATAAAATACAAAACCCTAATTTAATTTGCCCCCCAAAATAATTTGACAAAATAATTTGACAAAATAATTTGACAAAATACAAAACCCTAATTTAATTTGCCCCCCAAAATAATTTGACAAAATACAAAACCCTAATTTAATTTGCCCCACAAAAAAATTTGACAAAATAATTTGACAAAATACAAAACCCTAATTTAATTTGCCCCCCAAAATAATTTGACAAAATAATTTGACAAAATAATTTGACAAAGTATTTTGTAAAAAGTATTTTGTAAAAAGTATTTTGTAAAAAGTATCTTGTAAAAAGTATTTTGTAAAAAGTATTTTGTAAAAAGTATTTTGTAAAAAGTATTTTGTAAAAAGTATTTTGTCAAATTTGACAAAAAATTTTGACAAAATAATTTGCCCCCCAAAATAATTTGCCCCCTAAAATAATTTGACAAAATAATTTGACAAAATAATTTGACAAAATAATAATTTGACAAAATAATAATTTGACAAAATACAAAATACAAAACCCTAATTTAATTTGCCCCCCAAAATAATTTGACAAAATAATTTGACAAAATACAAAATACAAAACCCTAATTTAATTTGCCCCCCAAAATAATTTGACAAAATACAAAACCCTAATTTAATTTGCCCCCCAAAATAATTTGACAAAATAATTTGACAAAATAATTTGACAAAATAATTTGACAAAATAATTTGACAAAATACAAAATACAAAACCCTAATTTAATTTGCCCCCCAAAATAATTTGACAAAATACAAAATACAAAACCCTAATTTAATTTGCCCCCCAAAATAATTTGACAAAATAATTTGACAAAATAATTTGACAAAATAATTTGACAAAATAATTTGACAAAATAATTTGACAAAATAATTTGACAAAATACAAAATACAAAACCCTAATTTAATTTGCCCCCCAAAATAATTTGACAAAATACAAAATACAAAACCCTAATTTAATTTGCCCCCCAAAATAATTTGACAAAATACAAAATACAAAACCCTAATTTAATTTGCCCCCCAAAATAATTTGACAAAATAATTTGACAAAATACAAAATACAAAACCCTAATTTAATTTGCCCCCCAAAATAATTTGACAAAATACAAAATACAAAACCCTAATTTAATTTGCCCCCCAAAATAATTTGACAAAATAATTTGACAAAATAATTTGACAAAATAATTTGACAAAATAATTTGACAAAATAATTTGACAAAATAATTTGACAAAATAATTTGACAAAATAATTTGACAAAATAATTTGACAAAATAATTTGACAAAATAATTTGACAAAATAATTTGACAAAATACAAAACCCTGATTTAATTTGCCCCCCAAAATAATTTGACAAAATAATTTGACAAAATACAAAATACAAAACCCTAATTTAATTTGCCCCCCAAAATAATTTGACAAAATAATTTGACAAAATACAAAATACAAAACCCTAATTTAATTTGCCCCCCAAAATAATTTGACAAAATAATTTGACAAAATAATTTGACAAAATAATTTGACAAAATAATTTGACAAAATAATTTGACAAAATAATTTGACAAAATAATTTGACAAAATAATTTGACAAAATACAAAACCCTAATTTAATTTGCCCCCCAAAATAATTTGACAAAATAATTTGACAAAATACAAAACCCTAATTTAATTTGCCCCCCAAAATAATTTGACAAAATAATTTGACAAAATAATTTGACAAAATAATTTGACAAAATAATTTGACAAAATAATTTGACAAAATAATTTGACAAAATACAAAACCCTAATTTAATTTGCCCCCCAAAATAATTTGACAAAATAATTTGACAAAATACAAAACCCTAATTTAATTTGCCCCCCAAAATAATTTGACAAAATACAAAACCCTAATTTAATTTGCCCCCCAAAATAATTTGACAAAATAATTTGACAAAGTATTTTGTAAAAAGTATTTTGTAAAAAGTATTTTGTAAAAAGTATTTTGTAAAAAGTATTTTGTAAAAAGTATTTTGTAAAAAGTATTTTGTAAAAAGTATTTTGTAAAAAGTATTTTGTCAAATTTGACAAAAAATTTTGACAAAATAATTTGCCCCCCAAAATAATTTGACAAAATAATAATTTGACAAAATACAAAATACAAAACCCTAATTTAATTTGCCCCCCAAAATAATTTGACAAAATAATTTGACAAAATACAAAATACAAAACCCTAATTTAATTTGCCCCCCAAAATAATTTGACAAAATACAAAACCCTAATTTAATTTGCCCCCCAAAATAATTTGACAAAATAATTTGACAAAATAATTTGACAAAATAATTTGACAAAATAATTTGACAAAGTATTTTGTAAAAAGTATTTTGTAAAAAGTATTTTGTAAAAAGTATTTTGTAAAAAGTATTTTGTAAAAAGTATTTTGTAAAAAGTATTTTGTAAAAAGTATTTTGTAAAAAGTATTTTGTCAAATTTGACAAAAAATTTTGACAAAATAATTTGCCCCCCAAAATAATTTGCCCCCCAAAATAATTTGCCCCCCAAAATAATTTGCCCCCCAAAATAATTTGACAAAATAATTTGACAAAATAATTTGACAAAATAATTTGACAAAATAATTTGACAAAATAATTTGACAAAATAATTTGACAAAATAATTTGACAAAATAATTTGACAAAGTATTTTGTAAAAAGTATTTTGTAAAAAGTATTTTGTAAAAAGTATTTTGTAAAAAGTATTTTGTAAAAAGTATTTTGTAAAAAGTATTTTGTCAAATTTGACAAAAAAATTTGACAAAATAATTTGCCCCCCAAAATAATTTGCCCCCCAAAATAATTTGCCCCCCAAAATAATTTGACAAAATAATTTGACAAAATAATTTGACAAAATACAAAATACAAAACCCTAATTTAATTTGCCCCCCAAAATAATTTGACAAAATACAAAATACAAAACCCTAATTTAATTTGCCCCCCAAAATAATTTGACAAAATACAAAATACAAAACCCTAATTTAATTTGCCCCCCAAAATAATTTGACAAAATAATTTGACAAAATACAAAATACAAAACCCTAATTTAATTTGCCCCCCAAAATAATTTGACAAAATAATTTGACAAAATAATTTGACAAAATAATTTGACAAAATAATTTGACAAAATAATTTGACAAAATACAAAACCCTAATTTAATTTGCCCCCCAAAATAATTTGACAAAATAATTTGACAAAATACAAAATACAAAACCCTAATTTAATTTGCCCCCCAAAATAATTTGACAAAATAATTTGACAAAATAATTTGACAAAATACAAAATACAAAACCCTAATTTAATTTGCCCCTCAAAATAATTTGACAAAATAATTTGACAAAATACAAAATACAAAACCCTAATTTAATTTGCCCCCCAAAATAATTTGACAAAATACAAAATACAAAACCCTAATTTAATTTGCCCCCCAAAATAATTTGACAAAATAATTTGACAAAATAATTTGACAAAATAATTTGACAAAGTATTTTGTAAAAAGTATTTTGTCAAATTTGACAAAAATTTTTGACAAAATAATTTGCCCCCCAAAATAATTTGACAAAATAATTTGACAAAATACAAAACCCTAATTTAATTTGCCCCCCAAAATAATTTGACAAAATAATTTGACAAAATACAAAATACAAAACCCTAATTTAATTTGCCCCCCAAAATAATTTGACAAAATAATTTGACAAAATAATTTGACAAAATAATTTGACAAAATAATTTGACAAAATAATTTGACAAAATACAAAACCCTAATTTAATTTGCCCCCCAAAATAATTTGACAAAATACAAAATACAAAACCCTAATTTAATTTGCCCCCCAAAATAATTTGACAAAATAATTTGACAAAATAATTTGACAAAATAATTTGACAAAATAATTTGACAAAATAATTTGACAAAATAATTTGACAAAATAATTTGACAAAATAATTTGACAAAATACAAAACCCTAATTTAATTTGCCCCCCAAAATAATTTGACAAAATAATTTGACAAAATACAAAACCCTAATTTAATTTGCCCCCCAAAATAATTTGACAAAATAATTTGACAAAATACAAAACCCTAATTTAATTTGCCCCCCAAAATAATTTGACAAAATAATTTGACAAAGTATTTTGTAAAAAGTATTTTGTAAAAAGTATTTTGTCAAATTTGACAAAAAATTTTGACAAAATAATTTGCCCCCCAAAATAATTTGCCCCCCAAAATAATTTGACAAAATAATAATTTGACAAAATACAAAATACAAAACCCTAATTTAATTTGCCCCCCAAAATAATTTGACAAAATAATTTGACAAAATACAAAATACAAAACCCTAATTTAATTTGCCCCCCAAAATAATTTGACAAAATACAAAACCCTAATTTAATTTGCCCCCCAAAATAATTTGACAAAATAATTTGACAAAATAATTTGACAAAATAATTTGACAAAATAATTTGACAAAATAATTTGACAAAGTATTTTGTAAAAAGTATTTTGTAAAAAGTATTTTGTAAAAAGTATTTTGTAAAAAGTATTTTGTAAAAAGTATTTTGTAAAAAGTATTTTGTCAAATTTGACAAAAAATTTTGACAAAATAATTTGCCCCCCAAAATAATTTGCCCCCCAAAATAATTTGCCCCCCAAAATAATTTGCCCCCCAAAATAATTTGCCCCCCAAAATAATTTGACAAAATAATTTGACAAAATAATTTGACAAAATAATTTGACAAAATACAAAATACAAAACCCTAATTTAATTTGCCCCCCAAAATAATTTGACAAAATACAAAATACAAAACCCTAATTTAATTTGCCCCCCAAAATAATTTGACAAAATACAAAATACAAAACCCTAATTTAATTTGCCCCCCAAAATAATTTGACAAAATAATTTGACAAAATACAAAATACAAAACCCTAATTTAATTTGCCCCCCAAAATAATTTGACAAAATAATTTGACAAAATAATTTGACAAAATACAAAATACAAAACCCTAATTTAATTTGCCCCCCAAAATAATTTGACAAAATAATTTGACAAAATACAAAATACAAAACCCTAATTTAATTTGCCCCCCAAAATAATTTGACAAAATAATTTGACAAAATAATTTGACAAAATAATTTGACAAAATAATTTGACAAAATAATTTGACAAAATAATTTGACAAAATACAAAACCCTAATTTAATTTGCCCCCCAAAATAATTTGACAAAATAATTTGACAAAATACAAAATACAAAACCCTAATTTAATTTGCCCCCCAAAATAATTTGACAAAATACAAAATACAAAACCCTAATTTAATTTGCCCCCCAAAATAATTTGACAAAATAATTTGACAAAATAATTTGACAAAATAATTTGACAAAGTATTTTGTAAAAAGTATTTTGTCAAATTTGACAAAAAATTTTGACAAAATAATTTGCCCCCCAAAATAATTTGACAAAATACAAAATACAAAACCCTAATTTAATTTGCCCCCCAAAATAATTTGACAAAATAATTTGACAAAATAATTTGACAAAATAATTTGACAAAATAATTTGACAAAATAATTTGACAAAATAATTTGACAAAATAATTTGACAAAATACAAAACCCTAATTTAATTTGCCCCCCAAAATAATTTGACAAAATAATTTGACAAAATACAAAATACAAAACCCTAATTTAATTTGCCCCCCAAAATAATTTGACAAAATACAAAATACAAAACCCTAATTTAATTTGCCCCCCAAAATAATTTGACAAAATAATTTGACAAAATAATTTGACAAAATAATTTGACAAAATAATTTGACAAAATAATTTGACAAAATAATTTGACAAAATAATTTGACAAAATACAAAATACAAAACCCTAATTTAATTTGCCCCCCAAAATAATTTGACAAAATAATTTGACAAAATACAAAATACAAAACCCTAATTTAATTTGCCCCCCAAAATAATTTGACAAAATAATTTGACAAAATAATTTGACAAAATAATTTGACAAAATAATTTGACAAAATAATTTGACAAAATAATTTGACAAAATAATTTGACAAAATAATTTGACAAAATAATTTGACAAAATAATTTGACAAAATAATTTGACAAAATACAAAACCCTAATTTAATTTGCCCCCCAAAATAATTTGACAAAATAATTTGACAAAATACAAAATACAAAACCCTAATTTAATTTGCCCCCCAAAATAATTTGACAAAATAATTTGACAAAATAATTTGACAAAATACAAAACCCTAATTTAATTTGCCCCCCAAAATAATTTGACAAAATACAAAATACAAAACCCTAATTTAATTTGCCCCCCAAAATAATTTGACAAAATAATTTGACAAAATAATTTGACAAAATACAAAACCCTAATTTAATTTGCCCCCCAAAATAATTTGACAAAATACAAAATACAAAACCCTAATTTAATTTGCCCCCCAAAATAATTTGACAAAATAATTTGACAAAATACAAAATACAAAACCCTAATTTAATTTGCCCCCCAAAATAATTTGACAAAATAATTTGACAAAATAATTTGACAAAATAATTTGACAAAATAATTTGACAAAATAATTTGACAAAATAATTTGACAAAATACAAAATAATTTGACAAAATACAAAATAATTTGACAAAATACAAAATAATTTGACAAAATAATTTGACAAAATAATTTGACAAAATACAAAACCCTAATTTAATTTGCCCCCCAAAATAATTTGACAAAATAATTTGACAAAATACAAAATACAAAACCCTAATTTAATTTGCCCCCCAAAATAATTTGACAAAATAATTTGACAAAATACAAAATACAAAACCCTAATTTAATTTGCCCCCCAAAATAATTTGACAAAATAATTTGACAAAATAATTTGACAAAATAATTTGACAAAATACAAAACCCTAATTTAATTTGCCCCCCAAAATAATTTGACAAAATAATTTGACAAAATAATTTGACAAAATAATTTGACAAAATAATTTGACAAAATAATTTGACAAAATACAAAATACAAAACCCTAATTTAATTTGCCCCCCAAAATAATTTGACAAAATAATTTGACAAAATACAAAATACAAAACCCTAATTTAATTTGCCCCCCAAAATAATTTGACAAAATAATTTGACAAAATAATTTGACAAAATAATTTGACAAAATAATTTGACAAAATAATTTGACAAAATACAAAACCCTAATTTAATTTGCCCCCCAAAATAATTTGACAAAATAATTTGACAAAATACAAAATACAAAACCCTAATTTAATTTGCCCCCCAAAATAATTTGACAAAATAATTTGACAAAATAATTTGACAAAATACAAAACCCTAATTTAATTTGCCCCCCAAAATAATTTGACAAAATACAAAATACAAAACCCTAATTTAATTTGCCCCCCAAAATAATTTGACAAAATAATTTGACAAAATAATTTGACAAAATACAAAACCCTAATTTAATTTGCCCCCCAAAATAATTTGACAAAATACAAAATACAAAACCCTAATTTAATTTGCCCCCCAAAATAATTTGACAAAATAATTTGACAAAATACAAAATACAAAACCCTAATTTAATTTGCCCCCCAAAATAATTTGACAAAATAATTTGACAAAATAATTTGACAAAATAATTTGACAAAATAATTTGACAAAATAATTTGACAAAATAATTTGACAAAATAATTTGACAAAATAATTTGACAAAATAATTTGACAAAATAATTTGACAAAATAATTTGACAAAATAATTTGACAAAATAATTTGACAAAATACAAAATAATTTGACAAAATACAAAATAATTTGACAAAATACAAAATAATTTGACAAAATACAAAATAATTTGACAAAATACAAAATAATTTGACAAAATAATTTGACAAAATAATTTGACAAAATACAAAACCCTAATTTAATTTGCCCCCCAAAATAATTTGACAAAATAATTTGACAAAATACAAAATACAAAACCCTAATTTAATTTGCCCCCCAAAATAATTTGACAAAATAATTTGACAAAATACAAAATACAAAACCCTAATTTAATTTGCCCCCCAAAATAATTTGACAAAATAATTTGACAAAATAATTTGACAAAATAATTTGACAAAATACAAAACCCTAATTTAATTTGCCCCCCAAAATAATTTGACAAAATAATTTGACAAAATACAAAATACAAAACCCTAATTTAATTTGCCCCCCAAAATAATTTGACAAAATAATTTGACAAAATATAAAATACAAAACCCTAATTTAATTTGCCCCCCAAAATAATTTGACAAAATAATTTGACAAAATAATTTGACAAAATAATTTGACAAAATAATTTGACAAAATACAAAACCCTAATTTAATTTGCCCCCCAAAATAATTTGACAAAATACAAAATACAAAACCCTAATTTAATTTGCCCCACAAAAAAATTTGACAAAATAATTTGACAAAATACAAAACCCTAATTTAATTTGCCCCCCAAAATAATTTGACAAAATAATTTGACAAAATAATTTGACAAAGTATTTTGTAAAAAGTATTTTGTAAAAAGTATTTTGTAAAAAGTATCTTGTAAAAAGTATTTTGTAAAAAGTATTTTGTAAAAATTATTTTGTAAAAAGTATTTTGTAAAAAGTATCTTGTAAAAAGTATTTTGTAAAAAGTATTTTGTAAAAAGTATTTTGTAAAAAGTATTTTGTCAAATTTGACAAAAAATTTTGACAAAATAATTTGCCCCCCAAAATAATTTGCCCCCCAAAATAATTTGACAAAATAATTTGACAAAATAATTTGACAAAATAATTTGACAAAATAATAATTTGACAAAATACAAAATACAAAACCCTAATTTAATTTGCCCCCCAAAATAATTTGACAAAATAATTTGACAAAATACAAAATACAAAACCCTAATTTAATTTGCCCCCCAAAATAATTTGACAAAATACAAAACCCTAATTTAATTTGCCCCCCAAAATAATTTGACAAAATAATTTGACAAAATAATTTGACAAAATAATTTGACAAAATAATTTGACAAAATACAAAATACAAAACCCTAATTTAATTTGCCCCCCAAAATAATTTGACAAAATACAAAATACAAAACCCTAATTTAATTTGCCCCCCAAAATAATTTGACAAAATAATTTGACAAAATAATTTGACAAAATAATTTGACAAAATAATTTGACAAAATAATTTGACAAAATAATTTGACAAAATAATTTGACAAAATACAAAATACAAAACCCTAATTTAATTTGCCCCCCAAAATAATTTGACAAAATACAAAATACAAAACCCTAATTTAATTTGCCCCCCAAAATAATTTGACAAAATAATTTGACAAAATAATTTGACAAAATAATTTGACAAAATAATTTGACAAAATACAAAATACAAAACCCTAATTTAATTTGCCCCCCAAAATAATTTGACAAAATAATTTGACAAAATACAAAATACAAAACCCTAATTTAATTTGCCCCCCAAAATAATTTGACAAAATAATTTGACAAAATAATTTGACAAAATAATTTGACAAAATAATTTGACAAAATAATTTGACAAAATAATTTGACAAAATAATTTGACAAAATAATTTGACAAAATAATTTGACAAAATACAATATACAAAACCCTAATTTAATTTGCCCCCCAAAATAATTTGACAAAATACAAAATACAAAACCCTAATTTAATTTGCCCCCCAAAATAATTTGACCCCCAAAATAATTTGACCCCCAAAATAATTTGACCCCCAAAATAATTTGCCAAAATAATTTGACAAAATAATTTGACAAAATACAAAATACAAAACCCTAATTTAATTTGCCCCCCAAAATAATTTGCCCCCCAAAATAATTTGACAAAATACAAAATACAAAACCCTAATTTAATTTGCCAAAATAATTTGCCAAAATAATTTGACAAAAAGTATTTTGCAAAAAGTATTTTGTAAAAAGTATTTTGTAAAAAGTATTTTGTCAAATTTGACAAAATAATTTGCCCCCCAAAATAATTTGCCCCCCAAAATAATTTGCCCCCCAAAATAATTTTACAAAATAATTTTACAAAATAATTTTACAAAATAATTTTACAAAATAATTTTACAAAATAATTTTACAAAATAATTTTACAAAACCCTAATTTTACAAAACCCTAATTTTACAAAACCCTAATTTGACAAAATAATTTGCGATTCGATTTTCGATTTTTCAATTTTCAATTTTTCAACTTTCAACTGTTCGATTTTCGATTTTTCGATTTTCACATTTCACTTTTTCGATTTTCTGAGTCGCAAAATTGAAAGTGTGAAAAGTCCGAAAATGTGAAAAGTCGGAAGTGTCAAATAATTGTTAGAAGCTGTTTCTCAACGACCAAAAGTGTCAAATAATGGTTAGAAGCTGTTTTTCAATGACCAAAAGTGTCAAATAATGGTTAGAAGCTGTTTTTCAATGACCAAAAGTGTCAAATAATGTTTTAGGAGCTGTTTCTCAACAACCAAAAGTGTCAAATAATGTTTTAGGAGCTGTTTCTCAACAACCAAAAGTGTCAAATAATGTTTTAGGAGCTGTTTCCCAACAACCAAAAGTGTCAAATAATGTTTTAGGAGCTGTTTCTCAACAACCAAAAGTGTCAAATAATGTTTTAGGAGCTGTTTCTCAACAACCAAAAGTGTCAAATAATGTTTTAGGAGCTGTTTCTCAACAACCAAAAGTGTCAAATAATGTTTTAGGAGCTGTTTCTCAACAACCAAAAGTGTCAAATAATGTTTTCATTCAGTCCAAAAGTGTGAAAAGTCCGAATGTGTGAAAAGTCCGAAATTAATAGAAATGCATGCAAAGCAATGAATGAATGAATGAATCAATCCTCTCTATGTGCTTTCACTCATAGCGCCCCCTAGCGACAGTGATGTCACACTTTGTGAGCTCTATGGACAGATTACCGGTATATATAAATATAAACATCCCGATCTGATTCCGATCATTTGATTTTGAGATACCGATACTGATTTTTCCCCGTTTCCGTTATATATATTTTTACATTATAGAACACTTATGCCATATCACAATAGTAGCCTACTGTATCCAAAATCACAGACAATATCCATTCATGATATGGATATAATATTGATACTAGGGAGGTTCTTTTGCTCCCAATCCGATTCCTGATCATTTGAAATTGACGTGATCGGACCAGATTTCCGATCATGTGATCGGATCGGGACAACCCTAAATATTACAGTATGTTTACGCATTCATTTTAGGCTATATGTAAATGAATCAATCAAAGATTTTTTTCCCCTCACTATGTCTCTCTCTCTCTCTCTCTCTCTCTCTCTAATAGGTGTGTCGTTTCTCTGTCCAACCCACTCGTGGACCAGCGGGGAGGACCTAGCGGGAGACGTTCTACGGCACAGGTTCTACAAATATTAACAATTATTATATCTTCTGTCAAATGGCCGATCAGCAAAATAATTTTAGAATTCAAATCAAATTTTAATGCTGCATCGTATAATCTATCTTTCTATTCTCTGTATTTTATGTCACAAAGGTTGTGATGTAACCACTTGAACCCCGGCATCCCATAGTCCGAGGGGAACCAACTATCCCATAGTCCGAGGGGAACCATAGCCAAAAAATAGACCAGGGGTTTTCAACTGATTTTGACCCAGGGACCACCATCCTGACTAAGAGCAACCTGGGGACCACTTTAGAGTATATATGAATAGAGAAGACACCCGAGTTCTCCTTCCATCCACTTGCATTAAGTTGCTCAAAAGCGCATGAGGCGATTTCACTCCTCCTTCCTGGTATAGGAACAGAGTGCATTCTGGGACGGATTGCAATGGTGATGAGTGGCCCCAAACACATGAACGCGCTGCCGTTGAACGTGCACGAGCGTCGTCCGTCGTGAACGTGTGTACAATGATAGTCAACGGACCAGCGCGTTCATGTTTTCGGGGCCCAGCGCTGCAATACCTTCATTCAGCCACTATGTCCATTTGGCCTCAGGGTTTCCTCTGGGTGCCGTATCTATTCATATATACTCTAAGGTGCTCCATTGGTTCATGTGCTGTGTGTTTGTCATACAGGGGCGTGTCCGAGTGGTGGAAGGGCTGCTCCATTCTGATTGGTTCATGTGCTGTGTGTTTGTCATACAGGGGCGTGTCCGAGTGGTGGAAGGGCTGCTCCATTCTGATTGGTTCATGTGCTGTGTGTTTGTCATACAGGGGCGTGTCCGAGTGGTGGAAGGGCTGCTCCATTCTGATTGGTTCATGTGCTGTGTGTTTGTCATACAGGGGCGTGTCCGAGTGGTGGAAGGGCTGCTCCATTCTGATTGGTTCATGTGCTGTGTGTTTGTCATACAGGGGCGTGTCCGAGTGGTGGAAGGGCTGCTCCATTCTGATTGGTTCATGTGTTGTGTGTTTGTCATACAGGGGCGTGTCCGAGTGGTGGAAGGGCTGCTCCATTCTGATTGGTTCATGTGCTGTGTGTTTGTCATACAGGGGCGTGTCCGAGTGGTGGAAGGGCTGCTCCATTCTGATTGGTTCATGTGCTGTGTGTTTGTCATACAGGGGCGTGTCCGAGTGGTGGAAGGGCTGCTCCATTCTGATTGGTTCATGTGCTGTGTGTTTGTCATACAGGGGCGTGTCCGAGTGGTGGAAGGGCTGCTCCATTCTGATTGGTTCATGTGCTGTGTGTTTGTCATACAGGGGCGTGTCCGAGTGGTGGAAGGGCTGCTCCATTCTGATGAAGGAACACGGCCAGTGGGTGGAGCTAGCGGGGCACGACTACGTCATGGACCTGATCTCAGACCTGGAGCTGCCGGTCGACTTCCCCAAACAGAAGAGCTACTTCATCATCAGCGCCGAGGACCCGTCCAGGGTCCGAGCCAAGACCAGTCTGTGAGTCCTATAGGGACCCCTAGTCCAGGGTCCGAGCCAAGACCAGTCTGTGAGTCCTATAAGGGTCCGAGCCAAGACCAGTCTGTGAGTCCTATAAGGGTCCGAGCCAAGACCAGTCTGTGAGTCCTATAAGGGTCCGAGCCAAGACCAGTCTGTGAGTCCTATAAGGGTCCGAGCCAAGACCAGTCTGTGAGTCCTATAAGGGTCCGAACCAAGACCAGTCTGTGAGTCCTATAGGGACCCCTAATCCAGGGTCCGAGCCAAGACCAGTCTGTGAGTCCTGTAGGGACCCCTAGTCCAGGGTCCGAACCAAGACCAGTCTGTGAGTCCACACTAGGACCCCTATAGTCCAGGGACCGAACCAAGACCAGTCTGTGAGTCCTATAGGACCCCTAGTCCAGGGTCCGAGCCAAGACCAGTCCAGATCAGTCTCGTCTTCTGTGGAAGCGTGTTGCGCAGCGATAAAACTGTTTTCTGACATTAGTTATTTTCAGATGAAAGAGTATTATAGAATATGCGTTGAGAAGCAACGCGTAAACACATTATTATTAAAACAACATCACGATATTCTTTCAAGCAGTTTCACGATACACAATATTATTTTTTTCTGGTGTTTTTTTATAGTTATTTTTCCTCTCCTCTCCTCTCCTCTCCTCTCCTCTCCTCTCCTCTCCTCTCCTCTCCTCTCCTCTCCTCTCCTCTCCTCTCCTCTCCTCTCCGCCCCTCCCCTCTCCTCTCCCCTCCCCTCCCCTCCCCTCCTCTCCCCTCTCCTCTCCTCTCCTCTCCTCCAACCCCAGCACTTTGTTTGGAGGTGGTTTTGACTCCGATGAGGAGATGCCTGCCTTACATCCTCTTAGCAGCAGCAAACCAGCTTACAGTCTGCCTGACTCCGACGGATACTACAGCCATGGTACACACACACACACACACACACACACACACACATGCACGCACGCACACACACACACACACACACACGCAAAACTACGCATGCACATGCATGCACAGACTATAGGACAGGTTTTTGCTTGCTCACACATGCCACCTATATGAAATCTGTGGTAGTGTTCTTGTGTTATAATATGCACATGCATAAAGTGAATGGCAGATTGAGTGGCAGATTGAGTGGTAAAATTAATTTAATGTCGTTTAATGTAATCAAATAGGAGTTATCTGTTTGGATGTATGTATGGGCTGTCGAGGCCAGAAAGTAGTGTTTTTTTGCCACTCGGTAAGTGTTCCCGCATAACTTCCGGGTTGTATGATGATGTCACACGCATACCACCCACATGTGTAGTGAGAACAAGACCTCTTATGTTACATTTCGATTACGGTTTTTGTTTTAAAACAATAACCGGAGAGAAGCTGCATGTTCAAGTTTCAAAAACATTGATCCCCCAAGTGTGTGCGTGCGTGCGTGCGTGCGTGCGTGCGTTTGCGTGCGTGTGTTTGCGTGTGTGTGTGTGTGTGTGTGTGTGTGTGTGTGTGTGTGTGTGTGTGTGTGTGTGTGTATATTTGTGTGTGCATATAGTGGAGTCGGATGCATTCAGTGACGGTCAGACTCAGAGAGGTATGGACCGCTACCTGGACAGTTTGTTTGATCCTGTACTGTCAGACACCAGCATGGTGAGTAGCAGTGGACACACACGCACGCACGTGTAGAAATAAGGGTTAAGTCCTATTCATACTCCAGTTTTAGGTGATAAGGTGACCATGCCACCGAAACGGTGGTTAGTAAAAAGCCAAGAGAGATGTGTTTGGGGCGAGCGGTGAGTCGCTTAAACAACGTCATGTTGTATTCTTCGGTGGACAGTCAGACACCTTACCACCTAAAACTGGAGTACGAAAAGGCCTTTATAGTTTACAGTAACGCTCTCAGAACCCTCAGGATGTCATTGTGCTGAACGCGCCTCCATCGCACCCGATCCGCCCGTGTGTGACTACTGGATGAATGGGACGACATGTCGTTGATTGATGCGCGGGACCATGTGACCCACGTGTATGAATGGAATGGGGGGGTGGGGGGGTGTTATTAGGTTACTGAGTGACCTGCACTACACTGTACACTACACTACACTGTACGCCGTACAGTATTTAACCTGTGGCGCCAGGCAGGAGACACACTCGTCTCAACGCATTCGCACATTGGGGGGATTATTGGTAATGTATGTCCGTGTCGACAGATTAGTGTTGTGATCGGTGTGACTGTTGTTGACCTAACGTATAGCTTTAGTCAAAGCCATTGCTTTGCGCTCATGTTTGCTTGTGCGTGTGTGTGTGTGTGTGTGTGTGGGTGTGTGTGTGTGTGTGTGTGTGTGTGTGTGTGTGTGTGTGTGTGTGTGTGTGTGTGTGTGTGTGTGTGTGTGTGCGCGCGTGTTTGGGTCTTTTGTCTTTTCAAGTGTCCCCAGGGAGTATTCAGTTTGCATGACTATACTAGCTCACTCAGCAGAGGTTTCGAAAGCTCTCTCTCTCTCTCTCTACCGTATATCTCTCTACCTGTCTCTCTCTTTTTGTTTTGTCAGGACATGGACAGGACCAGCAATATAACGGCCAGGATAAAAGGAGGAGGAGGTATCTATGTATCTATTAACTTAATTTACCTTACACATTGTTTTATTGCGAATTGCGTTGTATTATTGTACATTTAAACTAAAACAAACTGTAAAATGAACTGTCTTAAAGGAGTAACGGCAGCAGAAGAGCCAGAGCAGGATGACACGCCCCCGGCCAGACCCTATCCTCCAGGAATACGCCCAGGAGGTCAGACACTGTGTGTGTGTGTGTGTGTGTGTGTGTGTGTGTGTGTGTGTGTGTGTGTGTGTGCGTGTGCGACTGCGCGTGTGCGTGTGTGCGTGCTCATCCCTAGTTATCTCCGTCTCGTTCTCTCCCTTCCTTTCCCTCTCCTTCACTCCCTTGCTCTCTTTCTCCTCCTCTTTCCAGCTCTCTCTCTCTCTCTCCCTCTCTCCACTCATCTCTATGTCTCTCTACCCCCCCCTCTCTCTCGGTGTGTTCATTATTAATTCAGTCTGTTCTAAGTGGGTCTTAAATGCCTAGCTTTAGCCTCTGGCTGATAAATGCTTCTGTGCTCTTTAGGCTGTCGGCACGGCAGCTACCTGTAGTAGACGTGTGTGTGTGTGTGTGTGTGTGTGTGTGTGTGTGTGTGTGTGTGTGTGTGTGTGTGTGTGCATGTGTGCGTCGTGCAAGCAGGTGAACATGTGTGTGTTGCTTATAAGTGCTGAATTTGAGTCTGGTGTGAACTCATGACAGGTGAGAGCAGGTGAATGTGACCTGAGGTTGACGTGAATGTGAGGTTGTTAGAGATAAGTTAAGGTCATTACACACTGGCGAATTAGCGAGGCGATGCGAATAAGCGATCTGAAAATACGACAACAGAGCGAACAAATAAAGAGCGAAAACGGTCGCATTTTCGCACATTCGCACATTCGCCAGTGATGTGGAAGCTTGCATGGACTTCAACTGTTTTTTTTTAAATGCGAATTATTCGCACGAATATATACCTTGCGTAGACAGATATTCCACAATCTCCGAATGCTACAGGGTCTGGAACTACACAGAGTAAGGAAGCAGTTCCATTTCCGTTCACGAAAACATAATTCAAAATATCTTTAGAGCTTATTTGTTATTTCCATTTCTGCTAAAACAGAAAGCTATAATATAGCATAGCTATATAGCATAAGCATATATTATTATATGCTTAGATGTATTAAAATGTTATTAGGATAAATGTGTGCGACTGTAAAGACAAAGTGGAAGTGGGGAGGAGGCTCCGTACTTCTGCTTTATCGATTCTCTTACTCATGATAGAGCTTCTGTTCTCCAGACTGTATGAGGCAACAGTCTGGCAACGCCAGACTAGAGATAAGTAGGTAAATACTAAATACTAGGTAAGTAGATTTATCCTGCGGGTACAGTAGGTAGGTGTACTGTACGTTGGTCGATAGGTAGGTAGGTAAGTAGATAAATAGGTACGTACGACCGTACGTACGGTCAGGTGATTTTCGCGATCTACCGTTAACCCATTCTGACCTGAGATCAGATTCATACGAGGTTTCCACGGGACACACACTGGTCTGATTAACCCATTCTGACCTGAGATCAGATTCTAAAAATGTCAGTCGTTCTTCGAATTTTTCAAAAATAGCAGACCTACAAGCTCGTATCGCGCCACTCGGTGGCGCGATATGAGCTTGTAGATCTGCTATTTTTCAATAGGTAAAGCATAACATGATGCTAACACCAAAATGGGTGCCCGGTCAGAATGGGTTAAACAGTACAGTTTAAGTACATTTTGATAGCAAAACCTTTGTACTTTTACTCAAGTAAACTTTGAATTCCAGACGCTATAGCGTCTACATTGCAGTATTGATACTTTTACTCGTGAGTATATACTTTGTTCCCCCCCCCCCCCCGCTGCCCTGTCTGGTCTCATGGATAATGGATAGAGTCTCTGTAACCAGAGGACTGTCTGCTCTATAGGCCGCTGTCTATCTCTCTCTGTCTCTGTCTCTCTCTCTCTCTCTCTCTCTCTCTCTCTCTCTCTCTCTCTCTCTCTCTCTCTCTCTCTCTCTCTCTCTCAATTTTCAATTCAATTCAACAGGCTTTATTGGCATGACACTTTACAAGTGTTGCCAAAGCACAATCACAGATATGACAAACGACAACATAACAGCATAATATCAATGACATGAAAAAATAAATAAAAATAAAATAAAATAAAGCAGGTGGTGCAGAAAATAAAACACGGCATACTGTATGTGTGTCCTACTGGTTGTCCCTTTTCTTGTGACAGGAATTGACATATTTTGCAGCCAAAACGGCACATTCTTTCTGTTCCCCCAGAAGGACTGGTAATTTTTCCCTTTCTGTCATACTTCGGAATTCTGGGAAATTTGTTTCAAATTTTGGGAAGAACTCCTCTCTAATGTTTGTGTAGTTTTTACATTGTGTTAAGAAGTGTAACTCTGTCTCCATAGCTCCGTCATCACAGTGTGTAGTTTTTACATTGTGTTAAGAAGTGTAACTCTGTCTCTATAGCTCCGTCATCACAGTGTGTAGTTTTTACATTGTGTTAAGAAGTGTAACTCTGTCTCTGTAGCTCCGTCATCACAGTGTGTAGTTTTTACATTGTGTTAAGAAGTGTAACTCTGTCTCTATAGCTCCGTCATCACAGTGACAGCACAGCCTCTCCTCTCTGGGCAGCCAGGTCTGTCTGTGTCTGCCCTTCTCTATTGCCAGACTATGATCACTCAGTCTGTACATTGTCAAAGTCTTTCTCAGGTCTGTTTAGAGCCAAATATGTTTCTAGTTTGTGTTGTGATTGTGTGAGTTTGTTCCAATATGTGATGTATTTATCTTTTTCTTTAGTTATAATTTGGTTGCGTCTAATCTTCTGAGTGATAGTGTAGCTGCACTGAGGCTGTCTGGGGTTTGTGATGTCAGAAGGTGAGAGGTCAGCTAGTTTCAGAACCAGCTGACTGAGGGGGGCTCCTTTGGATGTCCAACTCTTGGCAGGCAAGGGCTTTATAATGGTAACAGGCAGGGTCACTCTTTTTAATATGGCTCCAGAATTTAATAGATCTTTTCTGTATATTTAGAAGTAATGGATATTGGCCTAATTCAGCTCTGCATGCAGAATTTGGGCATTTTCTTTGTACCCTGATAATAGTTTTGCAGAACTCAACTGTATTGGACCCCATACCTCACTGCCATACAATGCAATGGATTCTATAACTGATTTAAATATTTTGAGCCATGTCCTAATTGGAATTTGGATTTGAATTGAACGCTTGATGGCATAAATCTCTATCTCTCACTATCTCTCTCTCTCTCTCTTTTCATCCATCCATGGTTCTTTCTACCTTTCCCTCGCTCTATTTTCTCTTTCGTCTCTTCTTACATATTTAGCTTTCTCTTCTCTTTTTACGTCCCACGCCAACTGAAATGTGTTGATCAGCAGGAGATGATTGGCATTTTACTTAATATGTTTCATCCATAAACGTCCTAGCCTGGCTAATAATAAGCCAGACAGAATCAGCCTGCCGGCGACAGTGTTGTGTGATATTAGTCTGGATTACTCTTGCCTGCTATGATTTACATAAATCTTTTCCCAGGCGGAAAATAAACTGTCAGATTTACGTAGCAATGTAGCTATGTTTGAAGCGCCACTGCCTGTGAGCACAGACAGCAGAAGGCAAAACATCTGAATACAGCATTTCACATAATCTTTTATTTTATTTTAAGTCTGCTGTGGCAGTTTTTCATGTTTTTCATGCAAAACTAATGCTTGGAATGGATTCAGAATCATGAGAAAACCCTAGTTTGTCAACTATGGCAGTTTTTCATGTTTTTCATGCAAAACTAAAGCTTGGAATGGATTCAGAATCATGAAAACCCCCTGGTTCGTCACATGCTACTTAAAGCGTAATGACATTTAGAACATTTTGCCTTACATTGGTGATGGTACCCCAACTTTTTCAGCAGCTGTCAGAAATTCCCCTTTGGTTGAATAGAAACTAATGTGGGATATGTTAGTTAGTATAGACATCTTTACAAACACATTGGTGAAGACAATTCATGGTAAGAATGTGCTGGTTGGTGCCTTGCATGGTTTCCATCGGTGTGTGAATGTGTGTGTGAATGGGTGAATGTAATGCACAATCTATATACTGTAAATGCACCATTTATCTATGTCTTGTCTGTATCTTGAACTGTGACGCAACACAACGTTCAGTGCAGGCTGACAATAACGTTGTATCGCATGGCATTGTAACCCCTTGTCTCCCACCACCTCCACCACCATGTTAACCCCTTGTCTCCCACCACCTCCACCATGCCTGCCCTGCCACTCCCGTCCCATCCCGTGGTCTCCAAAGCCGTCCCGGTGCTTCCCGTAGCGGGGGGGATGATGGCGCCCGTCCCGGCCATGCCCATCCGCTCCCACCACCACCACCGCGAGCTGTACGAGCAGCAGCAGAGAGAGCGAGAGGCGGAGCCGCCGCCACCGCCCCCACCACCACCGGCACCGCGCTACCACTTCTATAACCAGCCTCCGCCCGAGAGTCCGTACCACTACGAACGCACCGCTGCGCCCCCCCACACCCAGTCCCCCCCCAGGGGGTCCTCGTCCTCCTCGGGGGGGGTCCCTCCCTCGTCCTCTGGGGGCGACGGTTTCGGGACGTCCCCCCCGCTCCCAGGCGGGGCGTCTATGATCAGTGTGCCGGGGATGCCCTCGGTTCCGGTGATGCCCGCCGGCTTACCTCCAGGTATACGCCGGATATCTACGGCAAAGAGGAGGGGGGACCTCGGCATGTGCGTGGCCCCTGGGCGTGCGTGGCCCCTGGGTGTGCAGGGCGTGGTGGGGTTGAAGTGTCTGCGTGTGCGTGGCCCCTGGCTGTGTGTGGCCCCTGGCTGTGCGTGGCCCCTGGGCGTGTGCAGGGCGTGGTGGAGTTGAAGTGGAGTGGAAATGCTGATGAAATGGTAGAAGTGGCAACAGACAGTGCTACAGTGTGTCCACAGTGTGCTGTTCAATAATGGTTTGCAGTGGGGGAAGGAGGGGGTTGCGGGGTGTGACCACCCCCCCCCCTCCCAACCCCCCCGGTAGCTCCGCCCCTGCAGTGGGAGAAGGAGGAGGTTGCGGGGTGTGACTTGTCCGACCCAAGTCTACTCTCAGAAGAAATAACGCAGAAATATTACCCTAGCTAAAAGAAAACCCACACAAATTGGGTCAAAAATAATAATCCATAATATAACCCAAGAAATGGTTATGGCTCTGAAAAAATATAACCAGGAGTTTTTAGAGTATAGGTTTGATCTGTTGGATGCGGGACCATCATGGGAGTCTATGGAATCTATATTGCACGCTGTTTGCAGTGGGGTGCTGTGTGTTGTTTATTTATATTTGCACAGCAAACTAAGTGTTATCTTAATTTATAAAAATGTTACACATATTATCATATAGTATACCGTAACCCTTTGTGACCGACTCGTCACTACCCAGGGCAAGGAAGGACACAAGACACAAGGCAGCTTCCTTAAGTTTGTCGCTTTATAGGACCAAGTCAAGGGAATAACAATTTGAAAGCATCACAATAATATCACATTACACAGGAGAGGCGATCTCTCCACTGTCCGGACAGTCGAGTGTTTGTGGAGATGACTGATTTATCCTGTTGTGACCTTGATCAAGTCCATGATGCACAACAGGTGCGCAGCCACACCCAGCTCTGAGTCCAGTTGTAGTTTGACTCAGGCCAGGTGTGACTGCTTAAATCACTCATCCTCCATCTCACACCCTTATTTACACACTCAAGATGAAACACTTTACTGCATGTGTGTGTCTTTCAGTCCCAGTGGTGCCTCCTCTGTTTTCTGCATACTGACAACTGTACTATTGTTGTCTGTTGTTTGACATGCATATTTTTGTCTTGTGTGCGTTTGTGTGTGTGTGTGCGTGTGTGTGTGTGCGTGCGTGTGTGCGTGCGTGCGTGTGTGTGTGTGTGTGCGCGTGTGTGTGTGTGCGCGTGCATGTAGGATCAGAACAGAGTGTGCTGGCTCAGCAGCAACAAGCCATCATCAACCAGCAAGCTATAATTCTGGTCTGTGTCCAAAAGTTACCTCCTTTCACTCTGTACTTAATGATCTGTATACTCATTTACGCTATACAGTAGCCTATGTTGTCTGTTCCTGCTATAATGTATTCTTCTGATAGCATGTTTTTAGCCACATCAGCGATAATTAGACTATTTGGAAGCTCGCAACGTGTCACTATAGCTGTTGCATTATGATTGTGAGCTTGTAGATCGGATATTATTGCATTTCGCTAATATTGGAAACCTTGTGGAAACACTTTCACCTATAATAACATGCCCGAAATATAGCCATGCCATTATGATAACGGATAATACCTAATGCATCACAGTCAAGCACAGAATGAAAAATAACAATCAGGTGTGTGCGCACGCATACGTGCGTGTGTGTGCGTGCATAAAGGTCAAGGTAAACTTTATTGTCCACAAGGGAAAATTTGTCTTGGGCTTTCACCCCAGCTATACAGCCACACATAAAACATCAAAGACAACAAAAATACACTACAGAGGAAGACACAACATTACACAATTGATGGGGATAATCAGGCCTCACGTACCGCTGTTTCAGAGCCTCGTTCAGCATCTTAGTTGATGCTGATACAAACGATTTTCTTTAAATCTGATGTACTTCCACTTTGGTTCTTTGTATCTTCTCCCAGAGGGCAGCAGTACAAACTCGCCATTTAAAACATGGGTAACATCACTGACAATATTTTGAGCCTGTTTTAAAGTAGCATGTGTGTGTGTGTGTGTGTGTGTGTGTGTGTGTGTGTGTGTGTCTCCCTCCCAGGCCCAGCAGATGACCATGCAGGCCATGGCTCTCCAACAGCAGATGTTGGCCAACTTCCCCCCGGCCGGCCCGGCCCCCCAGTCACCCCACATCCAGTACCACCCCTACTCCCCCCATCACTCCCGCACGCCCAGCCCTGTGAGTCACTACAGTCCCTGACCCTGACCCTGACCCTGACCCTAACCCTGACCCTAACCTGTTGAATTGTGTATATCACAATGTGAATAATATTGACCTAAGAGCAGCTTTTAACCAGCCCTCTCTCGTCTTGCTGTCTGTGTCTCTGTCTGTCTTTCTGTCTGCAGATCAAAGACACAGAATCACCGTACAAGCCGTCAGACAGAGGAATGAGTATGTTGTCTGTCTGTCTATCTATCCATCTAGCACTGCTGTACAGTATCAGAGCCATAGAATAAGACAGAGTTAAGACAACACCGTTCACTGTCCAATGGCAGCTCTTCTACATAGACTTTTTTATTGGCGAGCAGGGACACCGGAAGTTTACGGAATGCATCACATATATCAAAAGTAGTTATCATGAATCATGTATAAACTAAGAACGTAACAGTGGAGTATCTATGTCAACTATACATACTAATACTATACTAGGTTTTCAGATTACGGCGGAAGATTGGGAGTGAATATTGGCTCTGTACAGTATTATATTATGTGTGCAGGTGCTTGAATGTGACAGAATGAGTGGTCTAATGTTCCAGGTCCAACACGAGGCCTGCTTCCTGAAGACGTGGTACACTCCAGCGGCGGCCACACGGATGCGCGCACAGAGCCCAGTCACGACATCAAAGACATCGTCAAACACCACCACACTCCTGCTGCTGCCGCACCTGTTGCTCCTCAGTCACAGAGGTAGAGAATTAACTCTTAATTAATTAACTTATGGGCCAACTTGATTGATATTAGTTTTATCATAGTATAGGGCAGGGTTGGGCAACTTTGAATATCATGGAGAGGGCCACTATAGTTCCACACTCACTCCAGCGGGCCACTATAGTTCCACACTCACTCCAGCGGGCCACTATAGTTCCACACTCACTCCAGCGGGCCACTATAGTTCCACACTCACTCCAGCGGGCCACTATAGTTCCACACTCACTCCAGCGGGCCACTATAGTTCCACTCTCACTCCAGCGGGCCACTATAGTTCCACACTCACTCCAGCGGGCCACTATAGTTCCACACTCACTCCAGCGGGCCACTATAGTTATAGTGTGTGTGTGCCACATGACAAAGAAACAGTCGCACACATCTTAAATGGCTGCAGCCACTATAAAGGACTGTTCATTGCCAGACATGACCGTCTGGTGGACCTGGTCTCAGACAAGATCAGAGGAGTACAGGACAGGACAACAAGAATGTATAAACACAGCACTGTAAAAATAGACTGGTTTGATCACAATGACACGCATGTCAATTCACTACAAAATATTCACTTTGAAATAGGCTGCCCATTTGATTTGTATATGGACACTTGTTTTACATCCAAACTTATGAAATATCAGCTTCTGGTGGAACGTATTATGGCCTTGGGATATAACTGTCAACTTATTGTCCTTGTATTTGGAAGTCTGGGCCATGTCCATAAACTTGTGCTCAGGGGTTTGCAATTGGGTGGATTGCTAAAAACAAATGCAAAAAGGCTGGCTAAATACTGTTCTGTCTCAGCTACTATGGGCAGTCTGTCTGTCTGGAGAAGGCGTTGTTTCATTTATCCCTATAGGTGGCTTAAAAAACCCAAAACAAACATCCTGTCTAGTAGTGTCAAGTATATAGTATGTCAACAATGTGCTATATATTTTTTTTTCCTCTTCATTTCCCTCTGTGTGTTAAGCATGTGCAGCAGCTATATCTGGTTGGACCATATAATGTATAACCTAATTCTGATCAGTGTTTGGGTCTATTGTATTACGCCTCTTGTGATCCAAATAA
>NC_137872.1:1061266-1078766 GCF_963924005.1 Protomyctophum bolini
AGAATAGACAATAACATATCAAAGAACAAAAATACAGTGCAAGGAAGGGAAGAAGCCAGCAGGCCTTTTTGGAATCCTTTCCTGTAGGAAGAGGTCATTGGTTTAAAAACAGATTAAAAGTTCATAAAGAACAGTACAAAAGTCTACAAGTTGGCAAAGGGGGGGCAGCTGTGCAGTAAAGAAATAAAAACAGACTGCACAAAAAACGGGAAAAAACAATACAACAACAAACGCACAAAAGAAAATATAACGCATCAAAGTAAAATGTTGCGTCCACTGTGTGTGAATGCAAGTGATTATTGTTATGATGTTTGGTCTGAAAATGCAGCTTTTGAACACACATGGTAAGCATCAATGTCACTCAGTAGCAGGAAGGAAATGGCAATTATAATAGGTGTACCAAAATGCCAAAATGCTTGTGCGTAGATTCACCAATGACACCTTCTCTGAGGCCTGCATTATAGGGATGCACCGAAAGGGAAATTCTTGGCCGAAACCGAATATAGGATAATAGGAAACAGTTGTTTTTCCTACCATTGCTGTAATGGCCGTACCTTAAAGCTACCTGATTTATTAGTTAGTTAGTTAGTTTATTAGTTGGTTATGGCAAAACTTAACTTAAATAATAATCACTATTATGGGTCCATAAAACATTTACTCAGCTCTTTTGAATGCATTAATTGCATACACTATTCGGTGATATATTTCTGCCTATTCAGGCCCGAAACCGAATAGGCAGAAAATGACTTTTTTTCTGCCGAATATTTTCTGCGGCTGAATATTCCGTGCATCACTAGCCTGTATTCATTCATTCATTTTGTGTAGATACACCATGACACCTTCTCTGAGGCCTGCATTCGCATCACCCAGGAGGAGAAGCAGACGATGAAAGCTCTCTTCGGTAGGAATGAAGGAGTTGACGTGAGATGAGTTTTTTGTCTCAGTGGTGTTTTCACAATGAAAATAATAACTGTTCAGTGGCGTACAGAGACATTTAGAGGGGCAGGTGCTCAAGTGAAAAAAGGGCACCTTGTGCAGCGCGTGGAACCGGCCGGCCGGTTCAAAGGGGCACATTTGTCCAGAGGGATAATAGCAGACACTAGGGGGTGCTAGAGCACCCCCTAGTGTGCACACCACTGACTGTTCCGTTGAGGGCCAGCTGATTTTGAACTATATTTATATGAGATTATAAATCATTGTTTCACCTGGTATGATATGTATGTCATACCATATGTAGGGCGTGTGAATCACCTGCCCAGTCGGCATCAGTCACGTGATGTGACGACTAGGATAAAAGGGAGTTGTCACATATTGCCGATTATCACCTGATGAAGGCCGTTCACGGCCGAAACGTTGTGTCGTATTTATGGTGTATTTAATAAAAAGCAAACACCTTGGAGCAGACCTGTGTGCGGACTCTCCTCTCTTCACTGTACTTACCGTAGTCCAGCACCAGACAGGAACTGGATGTGCACTAGCCACCTACTAGCACCTACTTTTTATACTATGTATGTCAAGGGCAACACACACACACACACACACACACAGGCTGCAAACAGCACACGACGACTGACATAGAAACATAGCTTTTTCAGAAAACTGTCAGGATGTAGAAGACATTTATAGAATCTGATCTCAGGTCAGAATGGGTTAAAACTATTCAAGAGACTATATTATGACAAAATGTGCTGTCAAAAACACCCCTGGTGGTCTGAATGGTAACCCCCCCCCCCCTCCCTCTGACAGCGGAGAACAGGGTGGACCAGGTCGTTGGGACGCTGGACGAGACGGTGAAAAGGAAAGCCGTCACTTTGGCCAGAGACTCCTGGGAGATCTACTTCTCTCGGCTGTTCCCCGCCTCTGTGAGTCACATGGGTCTGTTTCTATGACATCATTCATGGGTCTGTTTCTATGACATCATGGGTCTGTTTCTATGACATCATGGGTCTGTTTCTATGACATCATGGCTTCTGCTTTAGACACTCAACCCCAAATTGCTCCCGATGTGCTGGTTGGTGCCTTGCATGGCTTCCGAGGATAGACCCCTGGCTGGGAACCCTGGTTAACAGAACCAAATGCTGAAATTGTACATTCTGCATATTTTCATGTTTGCTTCTCTGTGTGTGTGCGTGTGTGCGTTTGTACGTGTGTGCGTGCGTGCGTGTTCCAGGGCAGTGTGGGGACCGGTGTGCAGGTACTATCTGTGTCTCATAAAGGAATCAAGCTGTTGAAGATGGTGAGAAGCAGCACGGCTGCACCCGACTACTTCAGGGTGCTGCGGCCCTACAGGTCTGTGACGTATACGCTGATGACGTAACTATGTGGGTGCTGAGACCCAACAGGTCTGTGACGTATACGCTGATGATGTAACTATGTGGGTGCCAAGACCCTACACAGGTCTGTGACGTATACGCTGATGACGTAACTATGTGGGTGCTGAGACCCTACACAGGTCTGTGACGTATACGCTGATGACGTAACTATGTGGGTGCTGAGACCCTACACAGGTCTGTGACGTATACGCTGATGACGTAACTATGTGGGTGCTGAGACCCTACACAGGTCTGTGACGTATACGCTGATGACGTAACTATGTGGGTGCTGAGACCCTACACAGGTCTGTGACGTATACGCTGATGACGTAACTATGTGGGTGCTGAGACCCTACAGGTCTGTGACGTATTGTCTGATGACGTAACTATGTCTGTTTATCTAAAAACGGACATGTGAATGACGTAACCAATTTTGCAGTGACCAATTGACCTATAGCTATAAGCCCCTCCCCAAACTGCTATGGTCCAATCACAGCTAAGCATAACATGGTTTAGAGTCTAAACTATTGGTGGAGAGGTTTGTCTAAACTTTAGACAAACCTTTCCACCAATAGTTTTCCTATTATGATAAAACATTGTTTTTAAAAAAATGAAATGTCACAGACATATTTTTCCAGTGCATATGGCAGGCCTTGTTGACGGATTTGGAAGAGATTCTAAAGGTCTGGTTCCAAAAATGAACCAGTATTTAATGTGTTAAAATCCATGATATTTACATTGGAATGAATGAGCCTGGCTGGGAAGTGTCCAAGTGGGAGTGTCTAAGTAGGAGAGGGCGGGGCTTTGCTAAAGGTGAATTTGTTATATTTTTTTAGAGGGAGGGACGGTAAGTTGACAAGAGTCAGAGATAAGTTGCGCACTCTGCTCGCGCACAAGTAGGCAATCCATGGCCAACTTGTGTGCAAAGCGCAAGTTGGCAGCTCGACAGTTTTTATTTCCTATGCTCTAGGTATTATTTCCTATATTCTATAGTGTAGATTCTTGTGACAATGGAGAACATGTCAGAAGTCATAAATAATGTAGGCTATTTTCGTCCAACACATTAAATTCCCATTGATAAGAGCGCCCCTCATACGGGTGTGATAATCGCAATTATGTGGTTAGTTGGCGGAATCGTTTCAATTCATCTGTATGAATAAAAATGTATGATCTACAAGCTCACACTAGGTCGTGAAGTAACTCACAATAACACTCTGTGAGCTTGTAGACCAGCTATTGTAGCTGTTTATGAGGGGCGTATGTCCAGCTTTTGGTGTATGTATTGAACCAGTTTTTTTTGTCCCAACACAAACATTAAATGCCGTCGACAATGAACGGACAATTTGGAGTGTTTGCGTAACACAAACATTGATGAAGGAATTGTGATTGGCCGGAATGAGATGGTGTACGATGATAAGAGCGCCCCTCACTTCACACGGGTGTGATTATTTTTGACAGCTTTTGTCCTCACACGTCTCAATATTTGCCATTGACGATGAAAGGAGAAATTAGGTAAACATTCCTCCAAATACGACACATTTTAACATCAAAACATTCACATGGGAGCACTTGGCCAATAAGGGCGCTTAAGCACTTGGCCAATAAGGGTGCTTAAGCACTTGGCCAATAAGGGCGCTTAAGCACTTGGCCAATAAGGGCGCTTAAGCACTTGGCCAGAAGATATGAAAGCTCTACTGATTGGCCAATATGAGATGATGCATGATGATGTACGATGACCCTTTTTTAAGTTTTTTTTCTTTTTTCTTTTTACAATTTTAGTTCTTTATTCCGTTATTTTCTGTTAACTATGATAACCTTTGGTAGAAACAGCTCAGCAACATTCACTGCATGTTGCTTGGCCTCTTAACGCAGCATCTCTGGGACTATTCCTCGCGTCTCCGATGGCGTCAGCGAGATCAAGGCAACAACACTTGCAATTTCCCCAAATTGCACCTTTCTAGATGTTGTCATTGGTTGTTGCTGGTGGTAGTCATGGCTGCCAGTTCCCACCTGATGTTGTGTGGGAGTTCTGACTGCTCCAGACCGTGTTGAATAACTGCCAGCTTGCATAATGTCTTGAGACTAGGACTGAAGTCTAGGACATACAGGTCATTCAGTAGAACGAGTTGGGTTCTGTCTCTAGCTCTGTATCCTCCTAAGATAACAATACGATCTTCCATCATGCAACAGCACATGTCAGACATCCCTGAATGTGGGCCGTTCCCCTTGAGCTCCACCTCCTTCCAGCAGAAGGTCTCTGGACTGAATTTCCACAGATCATTGAAGTCCTGGTTACAGTTGCGGCCACCAAATATGTACAACTCTCCATTGTAGGTAAAGGCTGAATGACAGTAGCGTCTTTCTGGTAGAAGCTGTCTAGAAGGTGTGTGGATCCAGAGGTTGGTCTCTGTGTCAAACACTCTGACGGTGTTGTAGCACCGACATCCCATCCATCCTCCAAATACAAACATCTTTGTCCCGATGATGGTAGCAGAGTGATGGGCTGTAGCAGGAGGTGGAGTTCCGCTGGCGTTGATAAAAGACCAGACCATTGTGGTGGTGTCCAACTTGTAGGTGTCATTAGTGTATCTAGTCATGGCAAGTCCTCCATGAATATACATGACCTTCCCCAACACACAGACCGAGTGGTGCTCCCTCCCCTTTGGAACAGTCCCAGAAACCTGTGGTTTGAACCATCTGTGGGCCTCGACGTCGAATGTATAAAGGACTTTTCCGTAAGGATTCCCTCCCCAGATGTAGACGATATCTCCTACCAACGCAGCCGTGCAGCGCCAGCGTTCTCCTCTTCCAGGTGTCGCTGGGGTCAACTCCTCCCAGCGCAGAGACACTGAGTTGAAGACGTGCACATCAAACCATCGCTGAGCATCGCTGCTGTAGTACGTGGAACGCGTGAAGGAATAAAGTCGTCGTCCAACCGCTACAGCTGGACCACCTGGGTCCTCTCCCCCGTTCTCTCTGGACACTGTCCAGTGAAGCATCCAAGAGTTTTCTGTCTCCCTCTAGTCCTCTATGTCTTCACCAGAACAACAATGTATCTCCCCATGCAGCATCTTATATAGACTTTCATGTCAATGTTAAGCCCCTCTAAATATGGGAATGCCCATATATGGAGATCCCTGATGTCATTAATGTTGACCAGCAACTCTACATCTGACCTCAAACCTCAGACCCTTAGGTCTCCATAAATGGAGATGACCTGTTCTGACATTCCTTTATGTTAATCCTTCCTCTTCGATGTCTCCCTTTTGACTGATACCTGTCCATTTAAACTCTAGACGGGCCTGTTGACTGATACCTGTCCATTTAAACTCTAGACGGGCCTGTTGACTGATACCTGTCCATTTAAACTCTAGACGGGCCTGTTGACTGATACCTGTCCATTTAAACTCTAGACGGGCCTGTTGACTGATACCTGTCCATTTAAACTCTAGACGGGCCTGTTGACTGATACCTGTCCATTTAAACTCTAGACGGGCCTGTTGACTGATACCTGTCCATTTAAACTCTAGACGGGCCTGTTGACTGATACCTGTCCATTTAAACTCTAGACGGGCCTGTTGACTGATACCTGTCCATTTAAACTCTAGACGGGCCTGTTGACTGATACCTGTCCATTTAAACTCTAGACGGGCCTGTTGACTGATACCTGTCCATTTAAACTCTAGACGGACCTGTTGACTGATACCTGTCCATTTAAACTCTAGACGGGCCTGTTGACTGATACCTGTCCATTTAAACTCTAGACGGGCCTGTTGACTGATACCTGTCCATTGGGCCGGCCCCAAAGTTATTAGTGAAGCCGCGCCCGGCAGCCGGCAAAAACTAGAGTTCTCAACAGGCCCGGAAACTAAGGCCCGGGGCCCTGGGCCCTCATTAAACCCTGTACACTCAAGACATGGTCCATATATGGCCAGTACATAATTAATTCCATATGTTGACCTGACCCCCCATGTCAAAGCGCCAGCGCTCGCCCAGCAGTCTGCTGTCACCCAGGCGGTTATGCTGATATGACCCTCCATGTGGTGCACACAACCCTCGCCCTTCGCTTCTCGCCCTCCGGCGTCTTACTGGTATCGACTACAACCAGAGCCCTCAGGCGTCTTACTGGTATCGACTACAACCAGAGCCCTCAGGCGTCTTACTGGTATCGACTACAACCAGAGCCCTCAGGCGTCTTACTGGTATCGACTACAACCAGAGCCCTCAGGCGTCTTACTGGTATCGACTACAGCCAGAGCCCTCAGGCGTCTTACTGGTATCGACTACAACCAGAGCCCTCAGGCGTCTTACTGGTATCGACTACAACCAGAGCCCTCAGGCGTCTTACTGGTATGGACTACAACCAGAGCCCTCAGGCGTCTTACTGGTATCGACTACAACCAGAGCCCGCAGGTGTGGCGTCACACATCTAGCTCCTCCCCCGAGGTGTGATATCACACATCTAGCTCCTCCCCCGAGTTGTGATGTCACACATCTAGCTCCTCCCCCGAGGTGTGATGTCAACGTTACACAAGGAACCGCTGTCAATCATACCGCCGTTGCCGGGCAGAAACCTCACATCTCCACATTCTTTCATGTTTGTATCACTCCCTGGTGTTTTTACAAATCTATGGTCATGCCTCTTGTCTTTTCTCCACCTCTCTCTCTAACTCTTCATCACTCATCATCATCATCCTCCTCTGGGGTCCATTTGGTTCCATTTGTACACTCTCAGAGTTAAATTGACATTGATTTTACAATATAAATCGGTGGCCCCAGAGATATAGAAATGCTATTAAATGGGGGTCCGTAAACTAATGCATGTCAAACTGGGGGATCCTTCAAATTAAACGGAAAACGGAGAATCACTTAAACCAAGTGTCGGGATCAGAGGACAGATGATTTTTTTGACCTTAGACACTTGGCCTTTACGCTGACTTCCTGGTTGTGTGCGTGCGTGTGTGTGTGTGTGTGTGTGTGTGTGTGTGCGTGTGCGTGCGTGTGTGCGCGCCACTTCCTGCACAGTTACTCGGAGATCCTGTTTGTGTCCATCCCGTCCAGCAACATGCTGGAGTTCAACCTGACCAATGAGAAGCTGATCCTGTTCTCTGCCAAGGCCCCGCAGGTCAAACACATGATAGATTACTTCCTCACGGAACTCAAGAAGGTGAGGCGTGCGTGCGTGCGTGCGTGTGTGTGTGTGTGTGTGTGTGTGTGTGCGTGCGTGCATGCGTGCGTGCTTGCGTGTGTGCGATCTTTATATTTTATACAACACTTATGCCATGTGAGAAATGTATGTCACTCTAGTCTAGTCAAAGTTAAAACTCTCGTAGAGAACACACCATTTGCATGGCTCTGGCTGTCATTCAGAGATAGATAGTAGGCCTACTACAATAATAATAATAATAATAATGATAATACTACAGGACGTAATCATGCATAGTGGGGGTTGCATTTGTTTCCATCATGGGTCTATTTCACACCTCTGTGAATGTCTTTGTTGTTGCGTGATCTTTGAGAAGTGTTTGCCTCCCCCTGGCCAGCCGGGGCGCCTGATGGAGGGGAAAGGAACTGGTTGGAATAACGTATTCCTTCCACGCGCTATACGTCCAGCCAGGGAAACTCCCCCCTGTCAGGTTGTAAAGGAGCAACTTGGACACTCAGGCATGAAGGAAGCATGAGTTCAAGTCCGTTGCTCTCCCCTTGTCCCCCATATATGGGGACTAGGTTGCTCTCCCCTTGTCCCCCATATATGGGGACTAGGTTGCTCTCCCCTTGTCCCCCATATATGGGGACTAGGTTGGTCTCCCCTTGTCCCCCATATATGGGGTCTAGGTTGGTCTCCCCTTGTCCCCCATATATGGGGACTAGGTTGGTCTCCCCTTGTCCCCCATATATGGGGACTAGGTTGCTCTCCCCTTGTCCCCCATATATGGGGACTAGGTTGGTCTCCCCTTGTCCCCCATATATGGGGTCTAGGTTGGTCTCCCCTTGTCCCCCATATATGGGGACTAGGTTGCTCTCCCCTTGTCCCCCATATATGGGGACTAGGCTGGTCTCCCCTTGTCCCCCATATATGGGGACTAGGTTGCTCTCCCCTTGTCCCCCATATATGGGGACTAGGTTGGTCTCCCCTTGTCCCCCATATATGGGGACTAGGCTGGTGGAGGGTGTGTAGAGCCCAGGATCACATTAGATGATTGACACAGGGGTGAAAAATGGGTTACAAAATCGTGGGATAAAAAATATATATTAAAAAAAAGAGAAGTGTTTGCCACTGCTGGACAAACATCAAGCATAAACATGACAGTTTTCACAAAATATCATTGTTTATACATCTTCCTTTGTCTGCCTGCCTAGGACTCTGAGTATGTGGTGGCAGTGAGGAACTACATCACTGAGGACAGAGCTCAGCTCAGCTTCCACAAAGGGGACATCATTAAGCTCCAGCACATGGAAGGTCTCGATGCTGGTAAGAGACGCACACGCACGCACGCACACACACACACACACACACACACACACACACACACACACACACACACACACGCACACACACACGCCCTGTTGAGCTTACCTGTATTGTGTTTGTCCTATAGGGCTGTCAATCGATTGAAATATTTAATCTGATTAATCGCATGATTGTCCATAGTTAACTGTGACTAATCGCAAATTAATCGCATATTTTGTATACGTTCTAAATATACCTTAAATCAGTGGTTTTCAAGATTTTTCATATCATAGCATATTATTCATTCTGCATTTGAGACATTTAGCCTTCCAGACCCAAACTAAAGAATTGTATTGATGTTGGCCAATGGTATCCCATTACGAGAGATAACAGGCCATGTTGATCAAAATAACATGTTTTCTAAGTGTTCTAATTGTGTGAGAGGGGGAGAGAGGGGTGGGGCTCACTGACTGCCTGCATTCACATGCTCAACCATTCTGTCAAACTTCACAGTACGTTAATCGCGCGTCAAAAAAAATTGTGCCGTTAAAAGGATTGTGAGTTAACTAGTTAATAGTGCGTTAACTTTGACAGCCCTAGTTAACTTTGTCCATATACCTATATATATTCTTTATAACACATATTTCCTAGTTTGACCAGCACTGACATATTGGCTCTTGTACCCACTAAGTTGCTTTCTATGTTTTTTTGTCTGCGTGCGTGCGTGCGTGCGTGCGTGCGTGTGTGTGTGTTCAGGTAAACGTTATGGCTGCATAGTGAGGAAGAAGGTGATGCTACTGGAGGAGATAAAGAGAGACACACCTGACTTTGGTGGGTTTGGGTTCAGTACCATCCTCTAGAACCACCCTGTGTGGTATGAGGGTGTTTGGGTTCAGAACCACCCTGTGTGGTATGAGGGGGTTTGGGATATATACTTCATTGTCACCATTCAAAAGTATTTACATAACCTTTTCAATAATTGTGGTCCATAACACTCATGGTACTGTCGTGCACTGTACGTGCGTGCATGTGCGTGTGTGTGTGTGCGTGTGTGTGCGGGTGTGTGTGTGTGGGTGTGTGTGTGTGTGTGTGTGTGTGTGTGTCTAGGCTGGCGCTTCGGGGCCGTGTTCGGGCGGTGGGGGGTGTTCCCCGGTGAGTTCGTGCGTCCCGTGGCCGCCCCAGACTTCCTGGACCTCCCGGCGGACCGGGCGGAGCCTCGACACCGTCAGGGCCGAGTCGCCGCCTCCGCCGCCGTCGCCGTGGCGATGGGCTCCACCCTCGCCGCCCACGAGCTGGACCTCTCCACGGAGGTACGGAGGGGGCGGGGCAGCACGCCACGGGGGGGTTGTGATGTAACCCACAGCACGGGGGGTTTGTAACTGACAGTACGGGTGATTTGTAACTGACAGTACGGGTGATTTGTAACTGACAGTACGGGTGATTTGTAACTGACAGTACGGGTGATTTGTAACTGACAGTACGGGTGATTTGTAACTGACAGTACGGGTGATTTGTAACCGACATTACGGGTGATTTGTAACTGACATTACGGGTGATTTGTAACTGACAGTACGGGTGATTTGTAACTGACAGAACGGGTGATTTGTAACTGACAGTACGGGTGATTTGTAACTGACAGTACGGGTGATTTGTAACTGACAGTACGGGTGATTTGTAACTGACAGTACGGGTGATTTGTAACTGACAGTACGGGTGATTTGTAACTGACAGTACGGGTGATTTGTAACCGACAGCGCATGTCAGGATTTTTAACCCGCAGCGCATGTCAGACGTTAAATGTCGGATAAATGTCTGCAGCCCCGTACGGGACAGGAATCTGCCAATCATGGACCCTATATGGAAGCAGTGCCCATTCTGACCTGAGATCAGATTCATACGAGGTTCCACTGGACAACACACTGGTCTGATTAACCCCATTCTGACCTGAGATCAGATTCTAAAAAATGTCAGTCGTTCTTCGATTTTTCAAAAAATAGCAGACCTACAAGCTCGTAGCGCGCCACTCGGTGGCGCGCTATGAGCTTGTAGATCTGCTATTTTTCAATAGCTAAAGCATAACATGATGCCAACACCAAAATGGGTGCCCGGTCAGAATGGGTTAAAATCCTATATTATCAGCCAAATATATAGAAATAGCTGATCTATATAGCAGATCCCATTATGTTTTGCTTTATGCATACTATGGGCTGTATTTTGCGTGTCTTATTAAGTACCAGGTCTTATTACTTATAACTTAAGACCTGGAGGCGTGATCAATGCCATTTGGCTATTCTGAGTGGCCAAAGCGCATTGACCACGCCTCCAGGTCTTAAGTTAATTAATAAGACCTGGTACTTACGCAAGACACGCAAAATACAGCCCTATATGTTTTGCTTAATTCATACTGTGTGTGTGTGTGTGTGTGTGTGTGTGTGTGTGTGTGTGTGTGTGTGTGTGTGTGTGTGTGTGTGTGTGTGTGTGTGTGTGTGTGTGTGTGTGTGTGTGTGTGTGTGTGTGTGTGTGTGCGTGCGTGCGTGCGTGCGTGCGTGTCAGATGGTTGGGGACATGTATGCGGACACTGTTAGTGTGGACCTGGATGAGCTGCCTGTGGGAGGACAGTACAACATGAGTGAGTTCGCCCGGAAGTACTACCGAGAGGCACAGATGAAAAGAAGGTCAGACACACTCACACACACACACACACACACACTGAGCTATTGTATCGAATTAACTATCCAGGATAAGGAAACACATTTTTGGACCTGTCTAGGCGATATTGTCGGGGAGGTGTCTCTGTCTCGTTTACGACAGTCAGTCACTTATATTTGTGACTAAATTTCACTGAAGGACTGCCATTGGATTTCTTCATGTCATGTGAAAGCAGGGAATCATAGGTTCAAATTGACATATTGGTTGTTCAGTTTGACCCACCGGTTCTGGAGATATGGCTTATAGAGTATAATGTCTTGCAGAAAACAGTGAGTTGAGAAAACAGGCTTGAAAGGTTCACTTCTGTGGTCTCTAACATTACACCAGCTACATGTTGAAGCATTTATTTCATATTTACATGTCGATTTCAACTCTTGACACTTATTTCAGACATGCTCTAGTATGTGAAGAGTCTGCCTGTGCTATAAACTCATTGGGGGAAAAAAAGGGTTTTTCTCCTGGTGGAAAGCTAGAATCTCTCAGTCAAATCTGGTCACATTTGATACAGTTTGTTTCTAGCGAACATTTTACAAATTCAGCAGCAGTAACATTAGCGTTTTCTCACAGTCAGTTGATTCTTCCTGTCCATATGAGTGAAACAGCCCCGGGATGATGTGTTTTATTTTTCAATCACAGTTCTTATATGAGGTGATCTGGATCGTGGCCTTCTAGCGATATTGACGTCAGACTTTGGTTCTCTAGTAGTTTGTTTCTGACATGATGAATGTCCTACACCTACTGTATACTTCATAGATGTAAACTGTTGTAATGAATAGGTACTGTAAGGACCCTCGTCCGGTTCTGGCAGACCGGTATAGAGCGCAGCAGTCCCGCCCCCTTTCAGAAAAGCGAGTGGCCCAGGAAATGAAACTCCAATGCATTTTTCCATCGGCACTTCGAATATAATTTATTTAAAGACGGTTACGCCGCGGACAAAGCCAATTCGGATCATGACAAATCATGACAATGAACACAATGTTTTGGGACGATCAAATCATTAGAAAGAAGAAAATAAAGGCAGGAGACAACACTATTTGTTTTGGTTTTTCGTCTTATAAATTATTTGATCGTCCCAAAACATTGTGTTCATTGTCATGATTTGTCATGATCCGAATTGGCTTTGTCCGCGGCGTAACCGTCTTTAAATAAATTATATTCGAAGTGCCGATGGAAAAATGCATTGGGGTTTCATTTCCTGGGCCACTCGCTTTTCTGAAAGGGGGCGGGACTGCTGCGCTCTATAGTGTGTGTGCAGGCTGGGCGGTGTGTGATAATCCAGCTGAATTATTCCTGTTGGTACGGCGGCGTATCGACGGGCCCGGGAGAACGATGATAACGGGACACTCACAATGTATTATACACACACAGAATCATATAGTAAGCTCTGGATCCTCCTGTCCTCATGACAATAACAACGGCTAGCAGCAAGCATGACCTTGCTCTCTGAGATGGCTTCAGTGGCTAACTAGAAAGTCAGTCTGTTACAGTTCATGGCAGTACACAATACATATCCTGCACATTTGTATATTCAAGTACACAGCATAGGCACTCATACACATAATTATCATGTTGTATATCACAACATAAACCACAGAGAAATAATTTTCAGCTTTGTTTGTTTTCCACAGTGACTCAAAGACGAAGAAGGGCAAGGAGGTCAGGGACCCCGCCGAAATGGTTAAATATTCTAAGGTATACATTTAGTTCATTAGATACATTTGTAGTAATTGTATTATGCTGTATATTAAATAATTTGGTAATAGACAGTCATTGTTGAGAAATAGTTGAGAGATTGTATAGATCTATACTTTCTATTTAATAGAAAGTAAACTGTAACCCCCTCACCTTTTTGGATTGTTATATTCCATAGGATCAAAATACAGATTTAATCTATTTTTCTTTCTTTCTTTCTTTCTTTCTTCAGTCCCCGATCCCAGAGTCTTTGATCGACTTCTCCGATGAAGGAATGAATAAAGTGGCAGCGGAGATCTTCCTGGGTGAGAGAGAGAGAGAGAGAGAGAATATTGAGAATATATGAGAATATTATTTTGGTCGACTAAATCAGCATTTGATTCAGTCGGCTACAACTGTATTTTGGCGGGCCTTGATGCCGTCGCAATGGGTAAAAAGATTGATGCGCTGCGACGCATTGTGAGCTTGTAGATCGGCTCTTTTCAGCATGCAACCACGACGTTGTCATTATAGTTTGGCTTAAAGCTTAGTTTTTATTTAGTTTCCATTTAGTTTTCGTCAGAGCGAGAAAAGGTAGTCGACTAAACATTTTTTTGTCCCAGTATTAGTTGACGGAATCAACAATCAATACATATTGTTTAATCACGTTTACAATGACATTGTTAATCATATTGTTTAATCATGTTCATTGTTGTTCAGCCATAATGAGGTTCATGGGAGACTATCCACTGAAAGGACAGACTGAAGAGGACCTGGTGTCTTCTATGCTGAAGGTAACACCAACGCACGTACACACACATGCATGCACACACACACACACACACACACACACACACACACACACACACACACTCTTTTCCAGTCTATATACAGCATGCGACTCTTAGAGTATATATGAATAGAGATGGCACCCGAGTTCTCCTTCCATCCACTTGCATTAAGTTGCTCAAAAGCGCATGAGGCGATTTCACTGTTCCTTCCGGGTAGGAACAGAGAGAATTCTGGGATGGATTTGAACGTGCACGAACGCGCACGAGCGTGCTGCCGTCGTGAACGTGCACAATGATAGTCAACGGACCAGCGCGTTCATGTGTTTGGTCGTGTGTTCAGCACCAATGCTGAGCGGACAGCTCCATGCTGGGCTGCTGGTGATGAGCATGAAAGAACACAATGACATAAATATAGCTGCAAGCAGCGATGAGACGGGACCAAGCAATGAGCCCTTTTAGGCTGCTCAATGGTGCCACCTTTAGGTCGCCCGGCGGTATGGCAGCTGTTCGTACCCCAAACCGACAGACGGACGGACGAGGCTTGAGTTATGCCTGTTCAAAGCACCTGTTATCGCTGCTTGCAGCTACATTGTTTGTATTTTATTTTATTTTTCACATATAAACTTCTCTTCAACTGGGATTTCAGATAATTGTCCATAGATTGTTTGTAGAAGATTTCTCGCAAATTGCAAAAGAATCCCAGCAGAAAGTCGGGTTTAAGAATTTTTCAAACTGCTCAAAATGGTGGAAAAACTTGAGGGCGGAGCTTACTGGTCAAAGTGACAGATAAACACAATAGTGCTACTTACTCTGACCTTTTTGAATCCTGCACCTGCCAAATAACACAAAGTATGAAAAAACTGTGTTCACATTGCGTTTCCACCTTGTAGATCTGCTACTTTTGATGCTGTAGTATGATCAAGTAGGGGGCGTCAATTTAAATCAATAGATCTTTATTGTCATTGTAAGATGTACGACGAAATTTAAGAAAAACATCACACTATAATGTGAAGTGAATGTGATGTTTGGCTGCAAACTGTGGCTGCAAACATTAAAAGTAAATCGACTTGTCTCTGAAAGTCAGACGTTGGAGGGAATAGCGCCCCCTAGTGCCGCTCAAAAAAAACACAACAAATTAGAATAATGGAGATGTGAGGTTTCTGCCCGGCAACGACGTTGACAGCAGTTTGTGTGTCGTGTGACATCACACCTCGGGGGAGGAGCTAGATGTTTGTGACGTGACGTCACACCTGGGCTCTGGTTGTAGTCTATATAAGACCCTGCAGGGGGAGCTAGAGCACCGTTGTTCCGGTGGAGACTAGAGGGAGAGACAGACGACTCTTATATAAAGATGCCTTATTGGACGTTGTCCAGCGAGAACGTGGGAGGGGCCAGAGGCGGTCGAGCTGTAGCGGTTGGACGACTGCTTTATTCCTTTACGCCGTCCGCGTACTACGGCAACGAGGCTCGGATCGATGTGCACGTCTTCAACTCAGTGTCTCTGCGCTGGGAGGAGTTGACCCCAGTGGGGGTTTCCTCCTGGGCCTTTGGCTACACGGCTGCGTTGGTAGGAGATAATATCGTCTACATCTTGGGAGGGTTTCCTTACTACTGCAATGTTCTTCATGCATTTGATGTCGACGCCCACAGATGGTTCAAACCACAGGTTTCCGGGGCTGTTCCGAAGGGGAGGGACAACCACTCGGCCTGTGTGTTGGGGAAGGTCATGTATATTCATGGAGGATCAGGTATCCGGACTGGATACACTAATGACACCTACAAGTTGGACACCGCCACAATGGTCTGGACTTTTATCAACGCCAGAGGAATTCCACCTCCTGCTTCAGTCCGTCACTCTGCTACCATCATCGGGACAAAGATGTTTGTATTTGGAGGATGGGTGGGAGGTCGGTGCTGCAACACCGTCAGAGTGTTTGATACAGAGACCAACCTCTGGATCCACACACCTTCTAGACAGCTTCTACCAGAAAGACGCCACTACAATGGAGCCTTTACCTACAATGGAGAGTTGTACATATTTGGTGGCCGCAACGATAACCAGGACCTCAATGATCTGTGGAAATTGAGTCCAGAGACCTTCTGCTGGAAGAAGGTTGAGCTCAAGGGGAACGGCCCACGTTCAGGGATGTCTGACATGTGCTGTTGCATGATGGTAGATCGTATTGTTATCTTAGGAGGTAGAGACATAACCCAACGCGACCTACTGAATGACCTGTATGTCCTAGACTTCAGTCCTAGTCTCAAGACATTATGCAAGCTAGCAGTTATTCAACACGGTCTGGAGCAGTCAGAACACCCACACAACATCAGGTGGGAACTGGCAGCCATGACTACCACCAGCAACAACCAATGACAACATCTAGAAAGGTGCAATTTGGGGAAATTGCAAGTGTTGTTGCCTTGATCTCGCTGACGCCATCGGAGACGCGAGGAATAGTCCCAGAGATGCTGCGTTAGAGGCCAAGCAACATGCAGTGAATGTTGCTGAGCTGTTTCTACCAAAGGCTCCATGGCTTCTGTAGCCTGTAGTGAATGATCACAGCTGATTACCTGCAGATTGATCAGTCCTGTAGGCCCTACAGGACTGATCAATCTGCAGGTAATCAGCTGTGATCATTCACTGTAGATTAACTGTCACTGCGTCAAGGTTATCATAGTTGTGAACTGAACTAAATAAAAATCATAATAAAAATAACAAAAATGGAAACTAACTGAAACTGTATTGTGTGTTTAACAATCTAACTAAAACAAACAAACAGCGAAACTTGGCAATATGGTAGAGCGCCATGCCAAACGGTCAAAGGATGGCAGCACTCAATTGAAAATGAGATCTTTGAACGGGCATAGCTCATGAACCGTTTGAACGGGCATATCTCATGAACCGTTTGACCGTTGGCAATAAACCTTCGATACACATATGTGTCTCCTCATCCCGAACAACTTTCGTGTTCTGACTTTTAACCTCTGACCTTTAGGTTTCCCACCATTTTGAATTACATGAAAAACTGTTCAAATCTATCTCGGCCTGGGATCTTCGATAAAAATGCACGAAACTTGCTACACCTTGAACTTTGGAGTGTGTGTGTGACGTGTGTGTGTGTGTGCTCGCACATACATGTGACTGCGTGTGTGTGTGTGAACCATAGACAGTAAAAAATATGGACAAAGCGTTCCGCGGGTCTATCCTGAATGTAAAATGTCAGTCCTTGAATTGTACATCGCCATCTTTCTAGATCCGTTTGGGCCCAGCTGGCCATTGGCTGGCCCAGACAACGAGGCGGGACTTCCCCCCTTCTTCTCCGTTGGTTTTTATTTTGACTCGGGTGGGAGGGGAATCCCGATCATAGACTGTAACGGTAGCCACGCCCCTCAGAACATACGCGACTTTATGGTCATTTTTTTAATAAATGGGACCATAATTTTCCAAAAAGAATATTATGACATGAGAAATGAGACTTTAAACTAGTGACTGGAAGCAGAAAGTATTCATGACCATGTTTATTATTAAGGTAATACAGTCTAGGTGAAGTTGGGCCCAAATACAT
>NC_137872.1:1086266-1091266 GCF_963924005.1 Protomyctophum bolini
CCTGAGATCAGATTCATACGAGGTTTCCACTGGACACACACTGGTCTGATTAACCCCATTCTGACCTGAGATCAGATTCTAAAAATGTCAGTCGTTCTTCGATTTTTCAAAAATAGCAGACCTACAAGCTCGTAGCGCGCCACTCGGTGGCGCGCTATGAGCTTGTAGATCTGCTGTTTTTCAATAGCTAAAGCATAACATGATGCTGACACCAAAAGGTGTTCCCGTTCAGAATGGGTTAATGGAAGCCAGCGACATGAAGACGCAACGATGCGTCCGACGTTTGTAAAGCTACAGCTATTGATTGATTGATTGATTGATTGAAATATTTATTAACCGTTTGCAGAATTACAGTACATTTCAAGCACAAACTCAATACAAAGACTGTTAACTGTGAGTGGACGACCCAATTAAGCATTACACTTGTTTACAACAGGGTCCACCATGTATGTTCAATTCATCAAGACATTTAGAGACGTACAAATAGACACTTCTATATAGACAAAGAACAGAACAGGAATTCATCATAAAGGAGGTAAAAAGGGAAAAGATACAGTGAGGGAAAAAGGGGGGGGGGGGATTCAGATTTTATGGGGGGCTACAAAAATGTTGAGCTGATTTCCACTTCAGATACAAAGATGCAAAGCTATGCTGTGTATGTAGCTTTGCATCTTTGCATCTTCTGCATCTGCCCCTGTGAGTGTGAACGCATGCAGCATTCATCCAGGGTTCTAAATGCTGTTCTCAGATCAGTAGGACCGACCATCACCAATCCAAGTAGTGCTGTACATTCTAGGCCTGTCAAAAAAAATCGATTCGAGTTAGAATCGCGATTCTAATGCCGTCCGATTCAGAATCGATTCTCATTTTCATTTTTTTTTTTTTTTTTACAAATGTACCTGTGCATGCAATGCATTATGGCCTGGGTTTCTGCATAGTGCATTTACTACCAGCTAAGCTAAGCCTGCCAATTGTATTTATTTTACACCTGTTTTAATACTAATGTATTGTTCTGGTATTGAGTGAGAAGAGATTTTGTAACTTTTGTACTGGTTCAAATTTGTGCAAGCTAAATACATGAGACATGTTCTTACTCTTGGATTTAACCTTTGTGTGTTTAAATCATTCAGTTGATAAAACCTTTACAATTATACAAGCTTTTTACTAAATGTACTCTGCTTTCATGCCAGAAGACTCCAGTCTTCTGGCATGAAAGCAGAGTACATTTAGTAAAAAAAAAATACTTTAGTAAAATTAGTAAAATTATATTTAATTGTTTTTAATAAAATAAAATAAACTGCTTTAGAATCGAAAAAAATCTTTTTTGAATCGAGAATCGGAAAAATCGAAAAGATCGTTTTTGAATCGAATCGTCACCCCAAGAATCGGAATCGAATCGAATCGTGGGACACCTAAAGATTCGCAGCCCTAACATTCATTGTTTCATATATTTCACTGTTTGACTGTGTGTGTGTGTGTGTGTGTGTGTGTGCGTGTGTGTGTGTGTGTGTGTGTGTCTCCAGGAGGCCATGGTGCGGTACCCCCTGAAGGAGGTCCAGTCCACTCGGACCCAGAGGCCCACCTCAGGGTCCAGTTACCCCTACGTGGAGATCATGATCGGTGACCTGCTGTCTCAGCGCGTCATACAACTACAGCTGGAGCAGGTAATACTGCTGACATTATTGTGTGTGTGTGTGTGTGTGTGTGTGTGTGTGTGTGTGTGGGCTTGTGTACATTCAGCCGTGTTCGGCATGCGACACCATCACCATATGATGAAGACATATTGTGACTGTGTGTTTGTGCGTATGGCATGCAGACATACAGTAGATGATGAACAGCTCTTGGTACACAAAGTCAATAAATCATTGGTACTGTATACCTGACTGTTGCCGGTGACAGTAATCATAATAATACAACTGTATTTGTAGAGCACCTTTCATGACATGAAATGCAGCTCAACGTGCAGCTTTACAGAGCAATAGAGAGAAAATGGAAAAGCAAAGGCATAACACAACATTAACCCATTCTGACCTGAGATCAGAGTCATACGAGGTTTCCACCGGACACACACTGGTCTGATTAACCCATTCTGACCCGAGATCAGATTCTAAAAATGTCAGTCATTCTTCGATTTTTCAAAAATAGCAGACCTACAAGCTCGTAGCGCGCCACTCGGTGGCGCGATATGAGCTTGTAGATCTGCTATTTTTCAATAGCTAAAGCATAACATGATGCCAACACCAAAATGGGTGCCCGGTCAGAATGGGTTAAAGTAATAGCAGTGAATAAGGCGATGGACATGGATAACAACAAAGGATTCTAAAAGCTTACACAAAATGCAAGAGTGTAGAAGTATAGGTCTTGAGCTGTGCATTTAAAATGTCTACAGTGGACACGCATTACATTAAACACCTGTTATCAAAACATGTCGCCGTGGGTGCAGAGAGTATGTATGAATAGAGAGGGCACCCGAGTTCTCCTTCCATCCACTTGCATTAAGTTGCTCAAAAGAAAAGCGCATGAGGCGATTTCACTCCTCCTTCCGGGTAGGAACAGAGAGCATTCTGGGATGGGATTTGCCCCCAAACACATGAACGTGCTGCCGTTGAACGTGCACAAACGCGCACGAATGTGCGTCCGTCGTGAACGTGCACAATGATAGTCAACGTTCATGTGTTTGGGGTCCACGCTGCAAAACCAAATTCGGCAATTATGTCCATTTGGCCTCAGGGCTTCCTCTGGGTGCCTTCTCTATTCATATATACTCTAAGGTGCAGGTCAGTCCATGCAGTGAAGGGAGGGCTGTTGGTGCAGCAGCATGTTTGGTTATGTAGAGAGATCAGAAGCCACTCCCACAGGTCAGTAGCTGGTTAGGTAGAGAGATCAGAAGCCACTCCCACAGGTCAGTAGCTGGTTAGGTAGAGAGATCAGAAGCCACTCCCACAGGTCAGTAGCTGGTTAGGTAGAGAGATCAGAAGCCACTCCCACAGGTCAGTAGCTGGTTAGGTAGAGAGATCAGAAGCCACTCCCACAGGTCAGTAGCTGGTTAGGTAGAGAGATCAGAAGCCACTCCCACAGGTCAGTAGCTGGTTAGGTAGAGAGATCAGAAGCCACTCCCACAGGTCAGTAGCTGGTTAGGTAGAGAGATCAGAAGCCACTCCCACAGGTCAGTAGCTGGTTAGGTAGAGAGATCAGAAGCCACTCCCACAGGTCAGTAGCTGGTTAGGTAGAGAGATCAGAAGCCACTCCCACAGGTCAGTAGCTGGTTAGGTAGAGAGATCAGAAGCCACTCCCACAGGTCAGTAGCTGGTTAGGTAGAGAGATCAGAAGCCACTCCCACAGGTCAGTAGCTGGTTAGGTAGAGAGATCAGAAGCCACTCCCACAGGTCAGTAGCTGGTTAGGTAGAGAGATCAGAAGCCACTCCCACAGGTCAGTAGCTGGTTAGGTAGAGAGATCAGAAGCCACTCCCACAGGTCAGTAGCTGGTTAGGTAGAGAGATCAGAAGCCACTCCCACAGGTCAGTAGCTGGTTAGGTAGAGAGATCAGAAGCCACTCCCACAGGTCCCTGAGGTCAGTAGCTGGAACAGGTGAGCTGAAAAGGACATAAGGTATTTTTTTTCTTGGCAAGGGCTCTGCAACTATGCATAGTTGAGCTGCATGTCTCGTCTCTTTTAATTTGGGCTGATTTCAGCACCCTCTGGTGGACAAAAGGTGTCTGACTGTATTACGTACATGATTGATTGATTGAAATCTTTATTAACAGTTTGCAGAATTACAGTACATTTCAAGCACAAACTCAATACAAAGACTGTTAACTGTGAGTGGACGACCCAATTAAGCCTTACACTTGTTTACAACAGGGTCCACATTGTTCAATTCATCAAAACATTTAGAGACAAACAAATAGACACTTCTATGTAGTTAAAGAACAGAACAGGAATTCATCATATAGGAAGCGAAAAGGGAAAAAAAAAAAAGTATATATACAGTGAGGGGAACAGGGGGATAAAAGAAAAGAAAACGAAAGACAGAGTGTAGGGCGCCTGCACACAACACCATGCGTTGATGCCATGTGTGCATATGTGCAGGCACCCAACACCACGTCCATACAAAAACATAGTACAATCCATAGTACAAAGACAGAGTGTAGGGCGCCTGCACACAACACCATGCGTTGATGCCATGTGTGCATATGTGCAGGCACCCAACACCACGTCCATACAAAAACATAGTACAATCCAGATACAAATTCAGCTTTTACAGAGGCCAGTTTCGAATTGCAGCCATCCGTAGGTGCCCTTTGAGAGCAGTTTTGAAGGAGCCAAGGGATTCACATGTCTTAATGACTGTTGGTAGGGCGTTCCACATTTTGGTCGCATAGGAGCGAAAAGAATTTAGTCCCTTGTTTGTGCCGAATCTGGGTTGTACATGGTTTGTTGCACTCCCTCTGGTGTTGTGGGTGTGGACTTCGTTTACATTAAGGAAGTATTTAGACAGGTACATGGGTATCTTGGTGGTGTATCTAATCTTGTGGACCAGACCCATTGCAAGATGCTGTACTCTGTCGTCGACCCTAAGCCATCCCAGCCTGTCAAAGTGGGCAGGGGTGAGGTGGGTTCGGGGGGTGAGGCCAAGTAGGAGCCTGACCAGTTTGTTTTGGGAGGTCTGGAGCCTTGTTTTAAGGGCCTTTGAGGTGCTGTGGTACCAGGAGGTGGATGCATAGTCAAAGAAACCTTGTACAAGGGCTCCTGTTAAGGTCTTCAAGGTGTTTTTGTCGACCAGTGAGGAGATCCTGTAGAGGAATCTTGTTCTTTGATTGACTTTTTTGATTACGTTGGTGGCCATCTTATCACCGGAAAGATTGGCCTCCAGGATGGAACCTAGGTAGGTAATTTGATCCTTCCGTGTGATAATATCATCACCAACTCTAACCAAGAAGCCATCTGCCTTTTTGAGATTACTATTTGATCCGAAGAGAATGGATTCAGTTTTTCCCAGG
>NC_137872.1:1093766-1107171 GCF_963924005.1 Protomyctophum bolini
ACAGGTCCAGAGTCACGTTGCCTCCTGGTGTCGGCCCAGAGGACAGAACCACAGGTCCAGAGTCACGTTGCTTCCTGATAGGCCCAGAGGACAGAACCACAGGTCCAGAGTCACGTTGCCTCCTGGTGTCGGCCCAGAGGACAGAACCACAGGTCCAGAGTCACGTTGCTTCCTGATAGGCCCAGAGGACAGAACCACAGGTCCAGAGTCACGTTGCCTCCTGATTGGGCCAGAGGACAGAACCACAGGTCAGAACATTGGCACCAATCAGTGGTTCTCAAACCTTGTTTTATAGAGGGTATATAATATGCACAAGACCGCTCCGCAAACCGTTCGTCCACCGCTGCCCTAGTAAGAGGCAGAACACAGTGTAACTGTAACCCATGCAGTCTAAAAGGGTCCATTTGTAACTACTATTTAGGAACCCTGAGGGTCCCTGACCTTGACCCCACTTTGAGAATCACTGACATAATTTGCATAAATTGATTATCCATATGGGGTGCAGGTGAATAATTGTAACATTTTGTGTACTGCTTCCTGCCCTCTTTGGGGCCCATTTTTTTTTAAACTTTCTATAAAACTAAAGATGGCCACACCACATCATGACTAACTTTGAAAGAATAATTTGCACTACAATGATTTTCAAATTGTAATAGAATATATTTTTGTTTGGAAATGTGACTGTATGTATGTAATGTGGATAACTTAATTACTTGAAGAATTGTACAGTGGGAAATAATTTAAAAAAAGTTTGTATTACATTATGTTTGTGAATATTAATTGATGGCCGGTGTCCTAGATGTCTTTTATAGGCTACTGTACCGTCCTGTACCATCAAGTCCACTTGGTACTAGCCAAATTATAAATACTTCACTGCTATTGGTTGTTAAACGTGCCCCGTTTCTTTTTTACAAAACTCAGGGGAATGTTCAATTTCCTCTCCGTGGTTATGCCGAGGTGGTGGAGTCAAGATTCGAGTCTATGTTTGTTTATACTAAACGGGATTTCAACGGCGCGCCCGGTGCCTTAAATCGAACATCGCATTCCACAAAGCCGGGGCCTGTTGTAGGCGTGCGTGAATAATTGGTCACAGATTTCTTTTCGCTGATTGGGCGGAACAAACGGGGTTCGTGTGAGAACCGGGGAGGAGGGGGGCGGGGCGGTCTGTGGCTTTAACCCAGTGGTTCCCAAACTTTTAGAGCCAAAAGAAAAGAGACCCAAACAAACGAGTGAAAAGAGCAGATCTCCAAGCTCACAAGAACGCGTTGCTTCGCTTGTTTTCTGGTATGCGGTCAGGCTTTTAGGCTTGGCTCAGGGAAGAGGACGCCCCTGCCATGCATAGTCCTCCATGGCACCGCTGGAGGTGCGACAAAGACCATCCTTCTGTATGAAATAATATGGAATTCTTTAGATTTTTTTAAATTAAATTATACTGAAAAAAACAACAAAACATTGATTATTTTTCTATTCATGATTACTATTATTTTTTTTATTTTTTTGGGGAATGTTTATTTTTTGTATGTTTTTACTTTTTAGACAACAATAATAATAACTCAAAACTAAATATAGGAAACAAATAGAAAATAAATAAAGGGACCCATAATAAATGTCTGTGTGACCCACAATATGGGTCCAGAGCCACCGTTTGGGAAACAGTGGGTCTCTAACCCAACCCACGACCAGAGAGAGAGAGAGAGAGACACACACACACACAGAGAGAGAGAGAGAGAGAGACACACACACACACACACACAGAGAGAGAGAGAGAGAGAGCGCCGCAGCCCCGCACACACTCACGCAGTAAACTGCAACACTAGGAAAGCAGCAGCAGAGCCTCCTGTCTGTCTGCTGCTGCTGCAAGAAAGAAGCCAGCCTGGCTTTCATTTATATTTACCCTGCATGGAGGACTAGTGCTTCGAGCGCACCCCTTCCTTCAACAACCCCTGGCTGAGGATTTATCCCCCCCGGCCGGCCCACACCACCACGCACCCCACCCCGATTCCATTCCTCGGTTCCCCGAATCCCTCCTCCCCGCCGGTCGGTCCCTGTTCGGGAGGCTTGGAGCTTCTTCTTCTAATCAAGATGATGAAGTTCAGGTTTCGTCGGCAGGGCAACGACCCGCAGCGAGAGAAGATCAAGCAGGAGCTGTTCGCCTTCAACAAGGTAAAGAAAGTAAACACGGAACGTTTTAACATTTTGCTAATTGCAACACAACACAACACAACACAACAACACCGATGCACTTGTCTGTCTGTTTGTTTGTCTAGCTGGGCTGCTGCCTCCCCTTGTCCCTAAAACAGAGAACCTAGAGCCCAGGCTAGTTTTGGGGCTGCTGCCTGTTACTGTACCATGGAAAGGGAATGCTCCCCATGTCCCTAAAACAGCTAGTTTAGGGGCTGCTGCCTGTGATGTGACTGTACCAGGGAATGTTCCCCTTGTCCCTAAAACAGAGAACCTAAAGCCTAGTTTTGGGTCTGCTGTCTGTGACTGTAGGCTACCAGGGAATTCTCCCCTTGTCCCTCAAAACAGAGAGGCTAGAGCTCTGGCTAGTTTTGGGGTATAACGGCACATTCTTTTTGGGGAGGGGAGGAGTGAGTCGAGTCGAGCGAGGTTTACTCTGCAGTCTGCATCATTCCTACAGTTTAATTTGGGTGTGCGCCAAAATGTAACGGTCCCTCCAGCAGACCATTAAGCCAAGGTTACTGGTACATGTGTTTGTGTGTGTGTGTGTGTGTGTGTGTGTGTGTGTGTGTGTGTATACAGTAGTATAGGCTACACCGCTACAGTGACACTCGGGAGTTTATACAATACCAATGGACACACAGGAATGTGTGTTGTGTGTGAATCTTTGGTCTCCCAGCTCGACCGCTCCTCTCTCCTCTCTGCTCTCCCTCCCTCTCTCTCTCTCTCTGTCGTCCTGATTTCTATAGGCTTCCTATTGCTTTTTTTTGTTTTAATAGATGATGCTGGTTTTTAAAAACGCATGGCTGAAGAAGGCGAGCCTGGAATGCATCTAGTGTGGGTTTTTAATTGCTTTCACGGCGCGTTGGTATAGTGTGTTTATGTTTACAGCCAAATGGTAGCTCTGAATCTGATTTCAAACTAACGTTCAGTATAGTCAGTATAGGCTATAGTGTGTTATGTTTACAGCCAAATGGGAGCTCTGATTTAGAGTTTAGAGTTGTATTAGTATAGTGTGTTTACATTTACAGCCAATTGGGAGCTCTGTGATTTCAAACTAACGTTCAAGCACATGCAGACAGACACCATCCTCTAACTGTCTCTAATACTGCGAATTTAGAGTGAACACCCCTGGTGTGGACAATAATACGGATTATCAAGATAGGGTGCAGATTATTGGGATTACTTTAAGTGGTTTGGAACATTTTATAGCTTAGTCAGAACTTCCCCCAGAGAGACTCATGATGCTGCTGTCCATATGGACATCATAATTATAATAATAATAATTATTATTATCATGATGCTGCTGTCCATATGGAACACTGCTCGGGTTTGGTTTTGTTAGATAGTTTTGTTTGGGTTTAAGAATCGCTGATGCATGCACAATGATTTCATCTGCGGATATTCTGTTTTTATACAGTCCAGCCTGCCCTGTATTGTATGTATTGATTGATTGATTGATTGAAATATGTATTAACAGTTTGCAGAATTACAGTACATTTCAAGCACAAACTCAATACAAAGACTGTTAACTGTGAGTGGACGACCCAATTAAGCATTACACTTGTTTTACAACAGGGTCCACCGTGTTCAATTCATCAAAACATTTAGAGACGTACAAATAGACACTTCTATGTAGTTAAAGAACAGAACAGGAATTCATCATAAAGGAAGCAAAAAGGGAAAATAAACATATACAGTGAGGGGAAAAGGGGGGGGGGGGGGTTTATCAGATGGTTCAGAGAGCAGTGAGTTGGTGCTGTTCAGTTGCTCAGCCCATATAGGACGTTAAGAACCAGTGTTTTAGAATATAACACAATGTTCTCCCCTCTGTCTGCTGTAAGTTAACCCATTCTGAACGGGAACCCGTTTTGGTGTTAGCATCATGTTGTGCTTTAGCTATTGAAAAATAGCAGATCTACAAGCTCGTAGCGCGCCACCGAGTGACGCGCTACGAGCTTGTAGGTCTGGTTCTTTTTGAAGAATCGAAGAACGACTGACATTTTTAGAATCTGATCTCAGGTCAGAATGGGTTAATCAGACCAGTGTGTGTCCATGTGGAAACCTCGTATGAATCTGATCTCAGGTCAGAATGGGTTAAGAACCATTGTTTTAGAATATAACACAAGGTTCTCCCCTCTGTCTGCTGTAAGTTATAATATTTAATATAACACAAGGTTCTCCCCTCTGTCTGTCTGTAAGTTCAAGTTGTCAGACTCGTCCCCGTGAGAGCCTGCGTTGTGAGAATGCATCTTGGATGTCAAACCACTGATTGAGAAACACTGTCATGGAGACTATAGCGCTGTAGAGGACATAACCTTGTTTGTAGCTTTTTGGTTTTAAGAGCCCACACTCTTCTAAACATGGTTTCAGAACCGCTCCGTTTATGATCGAGGGGCCAATCGGGTGAAAGCATTTCCATTGAATTTGAGTCTGGGGGGTTTCATGATCTCCAAGCCAGTCGCCACTAAAGTTGGAAATAAGCCATTGTGGGTAAAATGTGAGATTGTCTTTTACTCTGGGGAGACCCCCCCCCCCCCCCCTGTTGGTTCTATGTGAGGTACAAGAAGTGAAACTATAGTTTGGACGGTGTCCATACAGTATGTTATCACCTAGACTAATGTTGCTATTCTGGTGAGCAAAGTATAACCCCTGACCCTGGCCCTGACCCCTGTCCAACTGCAAGTAAATAAAACATTCGGGCAAGTGGAGTTTGTGCAAATTCCGTCTTCATTAAATGGGTCTAATAATAATAATAATAATGGCTCCAAACTAATGCTGAGCGCAGCGAAATGTGGTGCAAAATATGTCGTGAGCATCCCAGTCTGGCCGATTAAAAACGGCACCTTTTATATACAGGGACAAAGAATTTCAGTCACCCAGCTTTTATCGTAATGTCGGGTAGTGTACATTATTTATTTTGCACCGAGGAGCCATGTGTGTCTGACTGTCTGACTCTGCGTTGACTGTGTGTACGTCGCCTCGGCTAAAAACAAAAGGGAAGCCTGACGTATGCTTCGCCGTACGACGTGTCGTACGTTAAACAAATAGTTGATCAGCAAGCTCACACCGTGTCGCCTCCGCAACACGTTGTAGATCGGCTATTTAAATAAAACATAAAAAAAGTATCTAAATATTGCTTTGATGCTGATATTATCCTTAGGATAATATGAGTTTGTGCTTGAAATGTACTGTAATTCTGCAAACTGTTAATACATATTTCAATCAATCAATCAAAGGAAGTATTAAGAAGTTTGTATTAGAATATGCATATAGGGCTGGAATACACATGGACCTATAGCTGCAAATTTGCAACTCTGGATTTTTTTAAATAATGGGATGAATCTAGAGTTGCAATACTCTCCATTGACTCCCCAGTCCCCACTTATCCAATAAATATCGTTTTGCTATAAGTTATTCATGCATCCCTCTTTCATCCAACATTTTAGGAGCACCAAGTAACTCCTCCAGGTGCTCCTCTGAGTACTAGACCAAAAATGTTGTGTGCAGCCCTGAATATAGGCTATTTATGAAGAACAATACTAGCGTTTTACAACTAAGTAGTCACACTCAGTCTCTCTTTTTTCAAAGTCACTGTAGTCACTCGGCAGTTATCGATTGGATTCCCCCCCCCCTTTTGTCCCTACATGGGCAAATGTGACCTTTTAATGGAAATTTTATTTTTCGGGCAAGCGGACATGCCCGCTTAGGGGCAGCGGTTGCCGAACGGTTTGCGGAGCGGTCTTGATACCGGAAGGTTGCTAGTTCGTATATCCCCGGACCGGCACGTTCAAATGACCACCGTTGAAGTGCCCTTGAGCAAGGCATTGAACCTGGCTGTAAACAAGTTCTTGAGCTTAGTCCAGTTACCCTGGGTAAACATGGTAACTTTGCTTTGCTTTTACCTTTGGGCAAGTAGAACATGACCTGTACTTGCCCGACAGGCAGGTGGCTCTGTGTCAACCCCTGCGTATAACGGTCCATTTGAACCCTCTCAAATAACCTTCAGGGTCCCTGGGCTACACTTTGACCTGTGCCATGTGGGTGGTCATTTATGAGAGAAGTGTTGCCTTGTCTGTCATACCATTAGGGTGCATGTGTGTTTAGCATGGGAGGCATGATGGTAGGAAGTGAGATTGTATTTCTCCGGACCAGTGATATAACTTATAGCAGTTGTGAATTGAATATAATTTTAATTGACAATGAATGAATGTTTGTTTTGTTTCGTTTTGACTGCAACGGCAGTGACGACACGTTCCATTTGACATCCAGGGCGAGAACCAGCTGAGAAGGACTGTCTGTCTGACTGTCTGACCTGCTGTCTGTCTGACCTGCTGTCTGTCTGACTGTCCTTGACCTGCTGTCTGTCTGACCTGCTGTCTGTCTGACTGCATTCTGTGTCAATCATTCAGAGCCAACAGACTTTGGCACGGAGTGAGAAGATAAATCCCGGGCAGTGGATCACAGGGCAAAGGGAATAAACACACTAGTTTACTTCAGGCTTTGTCTAACACAGTACTCTACCTTTCTTTATATAATGATTAATGATTGCGTTTGAATGAACAAATTCTTAAATGTCTCGTCTCTGAACAGAGTAAAAATTAAATATAGAATATCTTAATTGTTTTCAGAACATATTGGAGGGCCAGTTCTTTTTTTAGTGTGAGCAGCATTGCCTAGTTGGACCTCACTAGTCCTGTTGACTCTGAGAAGAGCACAATGGTGTTTTCCAGGACTGTCTTTTCAGATGGGGGTCGGTGGCCAATTACATATAACTTTTGGGGTCCTTGACATGAAATATTGAGCACCACTGACTGCTATAGAAACATGAGGTTTTTCAGAAAAAAATACATTTTAAAATAGACATTTTTTCGACGTCAGGCCTAAATGGGTTAATGCGATCAGATATGACTTTTCTGTTTGGATGTGTACGGGCTGTCAGTCAAGGCCAAAGATCAGTTTTCTGCCACTCAGTACAGTAGGCGTTGCTGCATAACTTCCTGGTATGATGATGATGTCATCGAGTCTATACAGTTATGGTTTATCACTTTCAGATGTTCACTGAATCAAAAACAGATTCATAATTTCGTTCATCATTCATCATCAGAGGGTTGGGAGATTGACCACGCCCATGTTCATGTCTGTACTGTACTCAGAAGCACCTCCTTCTGTAGCTTTTGGTCATATTTTCTCATAGTTTCTCACAGTGGATTTATTATTATGAAGGTTAAACATGTTATGGTTAACACTAACAGACATGTTATGTTATGGTTAATGAATGAATGCAATCTAATGTAATCTATGTAAGTCAAATGCAATGTCCCCTCAGTGGTATGTGTGGATGGGTGGGTCTTGTGTTGTGCTAAATATTATTGATTTGACAAAGTACACACACACACACACACACGCACATGCACGCACGCACACATGCACGCACACACACACACACACACACACACACACACACACACACACACACACACACACACACTGTTTCATCCCCCTGTCAACTGGTCCAGAATTTGACCCAAATGATCACCTATTATGACAGATCAACAAACATTATGAATGAATAGTTTATTTCGATCTTTCAGAGGGAGACATTACACAAAAAACAGTTTACTCTTTCTTTTTTTTTGTGATCGAAAAGGCATAGGCAGAAGCTTAAAGCTTATAAGTGCCTATCCTTATCTCAACGTATTCCATAATACTGTTGAAGATATGCATAACAATCAACATATAAACAAAACAAACAATGACATTTATAGAATAGAAATTTAAACAAACAAAAAGCAAAACAGAAAACGAGAAAAACAAAAACAAGGAGGAAACAAAAACAAAAAAAACTAAATAGACAACATTAGCATACACCATGTTTGTTTTGAATTCTCCGTGCAAAGTTGCAATTTTCTGTCAATACAATTATTGAATTAAAATGATTGTCGACAATCCCGTCGACAATGTCTTGGAATCTCAGCCACAGACCACCATCTGATGAGCTTTTTTAAGCCTCTCAGATGACCCAAAATATTCTGTTGTCATTGGATAAGATTTTGTCCGCAATTCCATTCCATGCTGTATTGATGTTGGTACCATTTGGAGAGATAACAGGCAAAACGTTGATCAAAATAACAATTATTCTACATTCTCTAATTGTGTTTAGACTTCTTGTAAATTAAGTAATGTAGATGTTTAACAATAATTTAACTGGTTTTACCTCTGAAGAGTTAACCCATTTAGGTCTGACGTCAAAAGAGATTTGTGCCGCATTTTCACGAGATCAAATTCTAAAAATGTCTTCTACATCCTGACAGTTTTCTAAAAAAGCAATGTTTCTATGTCAGCGGTTCTTTGATTTTTCAAAAATAGCAGACCTACAAGCTGGAACCCCCCTGGAACCCCCTCAAGGACCACTGGTGGTCCCCGGACCACTGGTTGAGAACCACTTGTCCTAGAATAATAATATATGTTAATATTAACCCAGATTTCCCAGAAAATGTCCTCAATTTGTTTGTTGGTCTTTTCTTTCGCGCTGACGGAGCTAAACATTTCCCCAGCTGTCTACTAACACATTTTGTGCGGGAACCCATTTTGGTGTTATAGCATTACGTTATGCTTTAGCTATTGAAAAATAGCAGATCTACAAGTAGGTCTGCTATTTTTGAAAAATCGAAGAACGACTGACATAGAAACATATAGCTTTTTCAGAAAACTGTCATTTTCAAACAGACATTTTTAGAATCTGATCTCAGGTCAGAATGGGCTAAACATGAGAGAATCCATGTTAATGAATCCCACTTAACGAGGCCCTGTGCAGAACGTTGCAATTAAAACAATTAAAACAATGCTCCTTCAAGTCACGACTTTTTAAAGCTTTTTATTAACCCATTCTGAACGGGAACCCGTTTTGGTGTTAGCGTCATGTTATGCTTTATCTATTTAAAAATAGCAGATCTACAAGCTCATAGCGCGCCACCGAGTGGCGCGCTACGAGCTTGTAGGTCTGCTATTTTTGAAAAATTCGAAGAACGACTGACATTTTTAGAATCTGATCTCAGGTCAGAATGGGTTAATCAGACCAGTGTGTGTCCAGTGGAAACCTCGTATGAATCTGATCTCAGGTCAGAATGGGTTAAGGGTGTCCTCCCTTCTAGACGCCTCGCTGACTGCGCAGTCCCTCTCTGTCCCGTGTGTGTGCACTGCACACGCACGCACGCACGCACGCACACACACACACACACACACGCGCACGCAGGAAAAGTAACAGTGGAATATGTCTTTAGTTTCATTATATAGATATTCCACTGTTACTTTCTTGATAAATGCTTTTTATGTGATGTATTCCCATGCTTTTCTGTTCTTGCTTAATGTAAGTCGCTCTGGATTAAGAGCGTCTGCTAAATGCCTGAATTGTAAATTGTAAGCAGGGCTGGGAAATGGGGACGAAATTCATTATCACAATATGATTTTGGACCAAATACCTCAATATCGTATATTGTGACAATATAATTGTGTTCATTTTTTTCAAACATTTCTTTAAAGACAAACAGACGATGCATACCTCACAAACTCACAATGGTGACTCATGCTATGTGATCATGATCACACACACACACACACACACACACACACACACACACACACACACACACACACGTTTACATTGCTAAAGCAGAAAGAACAATACAGCTCAGCAATACAGCAATACAATCAAAACAAAAATTATGTACTTTGAAGGTCAGAATCTTCAATAGATCAACTTCTATGTACCAAGATCACTCGATGCAGGTATAGTGCAGGAATATACACAATGATTAGTCTTTAGGGTGGTTGTGTTCCATTTGATATCCTTCTCCTATCACAGCAACTCACAAATCTTGCTGCTGTGTTTGCACATTGTTGTACTTCGCCCAGCAGATATGGGAGTTTTTTGTCATTGGTCACGTTTTCTAAATCTCCGTGTGTGGTTGTAATCTGTGGGAAGTATGTGTCTCTGATGTCTTGGTACAGTGGACAGACGGTTAGGAAGTGTAGCTCGGTTTCCACTTCGTTTAGTGTGCAGTGGGTGCATAGTCTGTCTTCTCTCGGGATACAGGTCTGCCTATGACGGCCTTTCTCGATCGCGAGACTGTGTGCTCACTGTACCTAGTTAAGATTTTTCTTTGTTTTGGGTCGGTCACGGTGCTCAGGTATTCTGCCACTGTGTATTCTCTGTTTAGGGCCAGATAGCATTCTAGTTTACTCTGCTTTTGTGTTGCTTCTTTCCAATGTGTCAGATAGTTTTCCCTTTGCTGTTTTAACTCTCTGTCTCTCTCTCTCTCCTCAGACTGTGTGTAACTCTCTGTCTCTCTCTCTCCTCAGACGGTGGAACATGGGTTTCCTCACCAGCCCAGCGCTCTGGCCTACGACCCCAAACTGCAGCTGATGGCCATCGGTACCAAGTCAGGAGCCATCAAAGTGTATCCTGTTATTAATTATCACTTCCCTGGTGTCCGTCTGTGTCTCTCTGTCTCTCTCTCTCTCTCTCTCTCTCTCTCTCTCTCACACACACGCACACACACACGCACACGCACACACACACACACACACACACAGTCACACACAGTCACACACACACACACACACACACACACACACACACACACACACACACAGTCACACACAGTGTCACACACACACACACACACACACACACACACACACACACACACACACACACACACACACACACACACACACACACACGCACTACTGCTGCTGTGTGTGCACATCAATACCTTGTACCAGCAATTATCTGCAATCCCTGTAATTAATTGTTATGTTCCAGACAGTGCTGTTTGTCTCGCTGCTGGTACAGTAAGTGCTGCTACAGTACGTATATACAGTATGTGGACTCAACTTCATCTCTGCACTGCTGCAGTTTCTCTCGCTCTCTCTCTCGCGCGCTTCTTACGTTCAGAGGTAAAATGCAGCCAGAGCTTTCCTGTAGTTGCTGTGGTTCTTGGGGTGGGGTGTGTGTGTGTGGGTGGGGGTTGGTTTTTGCTTCCATAAAACCATCCTTGTTGTCATATTTTAGTTCTAGTGAGTGTGTGTCCTGCCAAAGTATATATTAGACCCGCTCAGCATATTTCACGAAAAGAAAGAAAAAGTATGTATTTTGAACACCGTGGTCCGTAATTGTATGATGTGGAAATTCAGCTGAATTACAGTGTTTGGCTAATCTGACATTCTGTCTGCTATAGCGATGGTTGTTTGTTTGATGAGCGAGGAAGGAGCTGTGGTGGGATCAGTGTGTCTGGGTTTACATATAAGTCTCGCACATTAACCCATTCTGACCTGAGATCAGATTCATACGAGGTTTCCACTGGGACACACACTGGTCTGATGGACCCATTCTGACCTGAGATCAGATTCTAAAAATGTCAGTCGTTCTTCGATTTAAAAAAAATAGCAGACCTACAAGCTCGTAGCGCGCCACTCGGTGGCGCGCTATGAGCTTGTAGATCTGCTATTTTTCAATAGCTAAAGCATAACATGATGCTAACACCAGAATGGGTTAAAGACTTGACAGAAAATACGTGAGAAATACGTTGTCCCCCAGGGGACTAGGTTGGGTGGAGGGTGTGTAGAGCTGATTGACACAGGGGTGAAAAATGGGTTACAAAATCGTGGGATAAAAAAATATATATATATAAAAAAGAAAATACGTGAGAATTCGGCAAAAGATAGCTGATCTACAAGCTCACAACACATTGCAATGTGACGTGTTGTTGCTCATAGAAGATAGACAATTTCTCTCTATTGACATTCAGTATGATGATGATTTAACCCATTCTGACCGGGCACCCATTTTGGTGTTAGCATCATGTTATGCTTTACCTATTGAAAAATAGCAGATCTACAAGCTCGTAGCGCGCCACCGAGTGGCGCGATACGAGCTTGTAGGTCTGCTATTTTTGAAAAATTCGAAGAACGACTGACATTTTTAGAATCTGATCTCAGGTCAGAATGGGTTCATCAGACCAGTGTGTGTCCAGTGGAAACCTCGTATGAATCTGATCTCAGGTCAGAATGGGTTATAGAAGATAGACAATTTCTCACTATTGACATTCAGTATGATGAGGATTCAATGAAGTATGGGATATTGAAGTGCTGCGTGACAGTGTTATGGAGATTACAGCTATACTGTACCACAGGCTCATGTCATTTAGGAGCGTCATAAATGCCTAAATTCTTGTAAATTGCATACCACAGATTATCAGCGTTTCTTTCTATACGCTGTACCAGGGAGTTGTACCAGGGAGTTGTCGTTGATCTAGTGAGCTGTGGAGGGGTGGTTTCATCCTTCTGGTGAGAGGGGTGGGGGTGGAGGGGGGGTGGGGTTGTACGGGGGTGGGGGGTGGGTGGTTTCATCTTCCTGGTGACGCTCATTCCAGTACATAGGGAACTTTCAGCATGGCGTGCACAAATATATGTTCAACATGCCTGTGAGTGTTTGTATTTGACTTGTGATGGTGCACACACTGCAGAAATGCGTTTATGAAGTTTGTGTAGATTGCATTAGTCATTAGTGTGTGAGAGAGAGACTGTGTGTGTGAGTGTGTGTGTGTGTGTGTGTGTGTGTGTGTGTGTGTGTGTGTTTAGTTATGCTGATGCAGTAGACTAGAGAATCAGCTCTTTGAATTGCAGCTTTCAGAGCGAGAGACTGGTAGTACCAGGCACGGAGGGAGGGAGGGAGGGGGAGAGAGGGAGGGAGAGAGAGAGAGAGAGAGAGAGGGAGGGAGGGAGGGAGGGAGAGGGAGGGGGAGAGAGAGATAGAGAGGGTGTGAAAGAGAAGAGGTACAGCAAACATTTTGACACGATAGACTAAACTGTGTCTGCACTGTAAATATGTGGTCGTCTGTGTCATGCCGTGTCATTTGGTAGTTCAGCTTTGGCATCTTTTTACTGTACGCACGTACACACACACACACACACACACACACATTGACACATTTTAATATCTTGGTATTTTTGCCAAATATTGCGATATCGATTCGATATTGCCGTTACAAATCCATATTCCATATTTTAACCCATTTTGGGAGGGAACCCCTTTTGACGTCATGCTTTTTAGCTATTGAAAAATAGCAGATCTGCAAGCTCGTAGCGCGCCACCGAGTGGCGCGCTACGAGCTTGTAGGTCTGCTATTTTTAGAAAGATCGAAGAACGACTGACATATAG
>NC_137872.1:1107371-1109871 GCF_963924005.1 Protomyctophum bolini
CTTTTCTTAAAGTATTTATTTAAAGACGGTTACGCCGCGGACAAAGCCAACTCGGATCGTGACAAATCATGACAATGAACACAATATTTTGGGGCCGATCAAATAATTTATAAGAAGACAAACAAAACAAATAGTGTTGTCTCCTGCCTTTATTTTCTTCTTTCTAATGATTTGATCGGCCCAAAATATTGTGTTCATTGTCATGATTGTGTTGTCAGCGGCGGTCACACTCTATGGGGCTGTATTTTGCGTGTCTTAAGTACCAGGTCTTATTCCCTAACTTGAGTAAACTAAAGACCTGGAGGCGTGATCAATGCTCTTTGGCTATTCTGAGTGGCCAAAGAGCATTGATCACGCCTCCAGGTCTTTAGTTTACTCAAGTTATAGGGAATAAGACCTGGTACTTAAGACACACAAAATACAGCCCTAAATGTTTAAAAATGTTGGCAAATGGTGTAAAACTTCAAAGTGTGCTTCTGAAGTTTAATTTTAGTGTGTGTGTGTGTGGGCACTAGTCCTCTCACACGTAGGCCCATATTTTCCTATTAATCCCTATTTTATATTTTTCTATTGACGTGACTCAACCTGTCTTCTTTGGTCTATTTTATTTTCAGGCTATATCGTGTGTTTTTTTCTTTTAACCCATTCTGACCGGGCACCCATTTTGGTGTTAGCATCATGTTATGCTTTAGCTATTGAAAAATAGCAGATCTACAAGCTCATATCGCGCCACCGAGTGGCGCGATACGAGCTTGTAGGTCTGCTATTTTTTGAAAAATTCGAAGAACGACTGACATTTTTAGAATCTGATCTCAGGTCAGAATGGGTTCATCAGACCAGTGTGTGTCCCGTGGAAACCTCGTATGAATCTGATCTCAGGTCAGAATGGGTTAAGGGATGTTGAGCTGTCACTCCACCTTATGCATGCTCGTGTGTGTGCGTGTGTGTGTGTGTGTGTGTGTGTGTGTGTGTGTGTGTGTGTGTGTGTGTGTGTGTGTGTGTGTGTGTGTGTGTGTTTTGATGATCTGCTCATCATGCAAGGCATCCTGGGAATTCCTTTGATCTGAGATACGTCTGCCTTTTTTATGTTCCTCGTTCACATCTGACAGCAGGCTGTCTCTTTTGATCTTCTGTGTGTGTGTGTGTGTGTGTGTGTGTGTGTGTGTGTGTGCGTGTGTGTGTGTGTGTGTGCGTGTGTGTGTGTGTGTGTGTGTGTGTGTGTGTGTGTGTGTGTGTGTGTGTGTGGGAGAGGGGAAATGTGTATATGTTATCCTCAATAACAGAAGAGACAGCATCTTTATTTGCCCTGGAACGCATCTAATAATAATAGTATTAATAAAATGTTGGAACGCATCTGTGGCACCTTAGCTTGTATCCACTTTAGTCATTATTTTAAACTTGAGCGATTTTTGTAAAATCTTTGTCGAATATAGATTCTTGCACATGAGCAAACGTTTTTAACTCGCATCTTTGCTTCCGTGGGGTCCCTGTGTGTGTGTGTGTGTGTGTGTGGGGGGGGGGGGGGTGGGGGTCCCTGGAACAACACATTTTCAGATGGGGGTCGGCGGCCAATTACATAAACATTTTCTGGGGGTCCCTGACATGAAATAGTTTGAGAACGACTGGCATAGAAACATAGCTTTTTCAGAAAACCGTCAGGATGTATAGAAGACATCTGATCTCAGGTCAGAATGGAAAACTGTCAGGATGTAGAAGACATGTTTAGAATCTGATCTCAGGTCAGAATGGGTTATAATCTAAAGACGTGCGGTGTGAGGTAGGGAGCATGTGAGCGGAAGCACACAGCAGCGCTAGAACAGTAATCTGTGAGTAGATCTGAACGCTCGTACAAAAGACAACACAACTCTTCCTCTGATAATCCATCGTAGTGTTAGCGTAGCGTAGCGTAGACTAGCGACCTCGGGGGGGTCTGTCTGTGTAGAGCCACAGACAGACCTTCACCCCCCCGGTGGGTGGGGGGGGGGGGGGGAAGTGATGACATCATGGGTAGGGAATCCCTCCAGCAGCTGTCCTCAATGACATCACTGTGTGTGTGTGTGTGTGTGTGTGTGTGTGACTGTGTGTGTGTGTGTGTGACTGTGTGTGTGTGTGTGTGTGTGACTGTGTGACTATGTGTGTGTGACTGTGTGACTGTGTGTGTGTGTGTGTGTGTGTGTGTGTGTGTGTGTGTGTGTGTGTGTGTGTGTGTGTGACTGTGTGTGTGTGTGTGACTATGTGTGTGTGACTGTGTGACTGTGTGTGTGTGTGTGTGTGTGTGACTGTGTGTGTGTGTGTGTGTGTAAACGGTTGTATTAAGAGCATGGCCACATTTCAGGCATTCAATCCTTTGTCCTTTAACTGTGGTGAGAACCAGAAGATGACGCATGTTTCTAGTCAGAGTCGACAAAGAGGAGAAAGGGAGAGCATCAGTCACACAGACAGAGAGACAGACAGAAAGTGAGATGAGTAATCCTGGTCTCTAAACTGCCTCCCCCTGGCC
>NC_137872.1:1114871-1162371 GCF_963924005.1 Protomyctophum bolini
CACCGAAATGGGTTTTAAACAAGGACTGAGATAGTTGGGACAGAGACATCGTTATGAATATGAGTGCGTGCGTGCGTGCGTGCGTGCGTGCGTGCGTGCGTGCGTTTCGTTTTCCTGCCCACAGCAATGTGCAGCAGCAGGGTGTTTATTTTAATCTGTCCTGTCTGTCTGTTAGCAGAAAATAACTATGAATGGATTTAAGCAGATATTCATGAAACTTTATTATTATGATTTATCGTTTCCATATTTACAGTGCAACGGAAGCAATAGACAATAGACTGTACAAGAACACTGACGGGGCAGGATATAACCCCCCCCCCCCCCCCCCCCCCCCCCAACCAGACAACAAACGAGTCAGGTGCTTTAACTTCCACTCCATTCGGGAACAGGCATGGACAGAGAGCGCAGATAACCCATTAAAAAACATTTGAAAGAATGTGTGACCGACTATAGTCACTACCTCAGGGCAAGGAAGCACACAACACAGGGCAGTTTTCTTGAGTTTGTACCTTCATTCCTCCATGTTCAGGGAATAATATTATTTTACACAGGAGAGGCGTTCTCCATACTGTCCGGACAGATGCTCTCTCCTGAGTGTTTGTGGAGATTTATCCTGTTGTGACCTTGATCAAGCCCATGGTGCACAACAGGTGTGCAGCCACACCCAGCTCTGAGTCCAGTTGTAGTTTGACTCAGGCCAGGTGGTGTGACTGCTTAACTCAGTCGTCCTCCTTCCCACAGAATGTTTTCAATATTGTAACAAAAACGCAAAAATATTTTTCCTTTTCTTTGGGAGAAGAAGGAAACATCTCCTCCCTTGCGTCTGGTGATTTGCTTTAGGCATCTTTAGCCCAGCCCAGCCCAGCCCAACACAGCACCGCACAGCATAAAATATATCTACCGTTTCTTCCAGTACACTTAAAATGATGTATCCTCTCGCACTACCACTAGTACCAAAAACAAACAATGACACTTGTTGTAAGCGCCATTTGAGTCTCCTATATTGTGGCCAATGATGTCCACCGAGGGGTGTGGTCAATGTGAAGGTTGGAAGGGCATTTAATCAGATCTCAATCAAGCAGCAGGTGTTGCTGACGAGAGGCAAACATTTTCAGACTGTGTTTAAGAGGCTGTTTGTTTTATACGTTTAGTGCATTAATGTATATGTATGCTGTAGTGACTATAGGCCTGCAGAAACAGATAATATATCCTCATTATACCAACTCTATACGCACATGTTTGGACGTCACTTCCTGGAGCACACGTCTTAACTACAACCCCACTGTCGGCAACCAGTAGTGCCACAAATTTAGGATTTGGGCGCTACAGCACTATTATTACTCATGGTGTTTCTCCGGAACAGAGAGATGTACAACAGGGTGAACGTCTTGTTGTCTCATCTGCTTTGCTCTTACACCTTCTAGTATAAATCGTCTCTGTCGGGTAGAAATTATAACCTCGTACACAACGGTTGCTTTTCAGGACTCAAATTCACTTCACATGCAAGAAGCAAAAGTAGCAGATCTACAAGCTCCAAGCACGTGGCTTCTGCTACTTTGGATGCTTTTTGTTGTGTGATGCTGTAGTATGAAGTAGGACATTCATTTACATTTTCTTCTGTTGGTTCACTCACTGTGTTGTGTTATGGTGTTGTGTTATGGCTGTGTGTTATGGTGTTGTGTTATGGCTTTGTGTTATGGCTTGTGCGGACGTTCAGAGTATGAGTTTTTATGCCGTTCGGAGCACCCTGGGCAAGACCTACGCTGTAAAGACTATCATTTGTGGGATTTTAGCGGAAGTATCGCCTGAGGAAATGACGTTGATGCTTTACAAATCAGTTTACAATCTCCGTGAGTGGATTGGTCGGGAAAATATCGTATCCGGGGGAAATACATCTGACGGCTGTTCCGGAGGATACGTCCGCCGATAGCTTCTCTGTCTTACGTTGTGACCAGGCTTTACTTTATGCTTCTCTGCCTTACGTTGTGACCAGGCTTTACTTTATGCTTCTCTGCCTTACGTTGTGACCGGGCTTTTCTTTATGCTTCTCTGCCTTACGTTGTGACCAGGCTTTACTTTATGCTTCTCTGCCTTACGTTGTGACCAGGCTTTACTTTATGCTTCTCTGCCTTACGTTGTGACCAGGCTTTACTTTATGCTTCTCTGCCTTACGTTGTGACCAGGCTTTACTTTATGCTTCTCTGTCTTACGTTGTGACCAGGCTTTACTTTATGCTTCTCTGCCTTACGTTGTGACCAGGCTTTACTTTATGCTTCTCTGCCTTACGTCGTGACCAGGCTTTACTTTATGCTTCTCTGTCTTACGTTGTGACCAGGCTTTACTTTATGCTTCTCTGCCTTATGTTGTGACCAGGCTTTACTTTATGCTTCTCTGTCTTACGTTGTGACCAGGCTTTACTTCATGCTTCTCTGCCTTACGTTGTGACCAGGCTTTACTTTATGCTTCTCTGCCTTACGTTGTGACCAGGCTTTACTTTATGCTTCTCTGCCTTACGTTGTGACCAGGCTTTACTTTATGCTTCTCTGCCTTACGTTGTGACCAGGCTTTACTTTATGCTTCTCTGCCTTAAGTTGTGACCAGGCTTTACTTTATGCTTCTCTGCCTTACGTTGTGACCAGGCTTTACTTTATGCTTCTCTGCCTTAAGTTGTGACCAGGCTTTACTTTATGCTTCTCTGCCTTACGTTGTGACCAGGCTTTACTTTATGCTTCTCTGCCTTACGTTGTGACCAGGCTTTACTTTATGCTTCTCTGTCTTACGTTGTGACCAGGCTTTACTTTATGCTTCTCTGTCTTACGTTGTGACCAGGCTTTACTTCATGCTTCTCTGCCTTACGTTGTGACCAGGCTTTACTTTATGCTTCTCTGTCTTACGTTGTGACCAGGCTTTACTTTATGCTTCTCTGCCTTACGTTGTGACCAGGCTTTACTTTATGCTTCTCTGTCTTACGTTGTGACCAGGCTTTACTTTATGCTTCTCTGTCTTACGTTGTGACCAGGCTTTACTTTATGCTTCTCTGCCTTACGTTGTGACCAGGCTTTACTTTATGCTTCTCTGTCTTACGTTGTGACCAGGCTTTACTTTATGCTTCTCTGTCTTACGTTGTGACCAGGCTTTACTTTATGCTTCTCTGCCTTACGTTGTGACCAGGCTTTACTTTATGCTTCTCTGCCTTACGTTGTGACCAGGCTTTACTTTATGCTTCTCTGCCTTACGTTGTGACCAGGCTTTACTTTATGCTTCTCTGCCTTACGTTGTGACCAGGCTTTACTTTATGCTTCTCTGCCTTACGTTGTGACCAGGCTTTAGAGGGAATAGCAAATGTAGTCCAGGCACCTGGCAAAAAAACAAGCACAAAAAGTTGGAGATCAGATGTTTTTCTGCCCCGAAAACAACCAAATCTACCGTATAGTGCTACTGTCCGTGTTCCTTAACGGTTCCTCCCAGCTATGGGTCGCCAGGTGTGGAGTTCACCGGACTACACAAGGACACTGCAGCGGTCACTCAGATACTGTTCCTACCTGGACAGGTACGTACGTAACACCCCCAACACACACACACACACACACACACACACACACACTGTCTGTCACTGACGATGCTTATACGAACGGCCATAGTGAGAATAGTGACTAATGCTATTAATTAGACAATAGAGAGTCCTGACTCATCCCCTGGTTTTTGTGGAATTAATGTCTCTATGGAGAATAATCAATCAATCAATCAATCCATCAATACTTCATTTCCTACCCAGGGAGATCATTGATAACAGAGATCAAATGATTTGTAAGAATAAAAACTAAACAAACCGTGTTGTATCCTTAATTCTTTCTGATGATTTGATCGGCCCCAAAACATTGTGTTTATTGTCATGATTTGTCACAACTCCAGTTGGCTTTGTCCGCGGCGTAACCGTCTTTAACCCATTCTGACCTGAGATCAGATTCATACCAGGTTTCCACTGGACAACACACTGGTCTTGATTAACCCATTCTGACCTGAGATCAGATTCTAAAAAATGTCAGTCGTTCTTCGATTTTTCAAAAATAGCAGACCTACAAGCTCGTATCGCGCCACTCGGTGGCGCGATATGAGCTTGTAGATCTGCTATTTTTCAATAGCTAAAGCATGACATGATGCTAACACCAAAATGGGTTCCCGTTCAGAATGGGTTAAATAAATACTTCTTTAAAAAGTCTATGAGGAAAACTATTTTCCGGGTCTCTCTCGAGGGGACCTGGAATATTTAGTGAAGTTAAATGTTAAACGCACACACACACACACACACACACACACGCACACACGCACATACGCCTGTCCTGAGACTCTTCTTGGTCACATGACAGGGCCGTCTGCTGTCGCTGCTGGACGACAACACCATCCACCTATGGGAGCTGGTGGGCGGGGCCCCCCGAGAGGTGGGCGGAGTCAGGAGAGAGGGCGTGGTCTGTCTCCAGGAGGTGTGTGACTACATGCTGCCGGGGCGGCCGGGCATCGAGAGCTGCAGGTATGTGTTCTGTTGCTCTCTCTCTACCTCTCTCTCTCTCTCTCTCTCTCTCTCAATGGTTCCCAAACAGTGGGTCAGGACCCATTTGTGGGTCGCAGACACATTTTTATGGGTCCCTTAATCTTTTGTTTTTAATTATCATTTCCAAATCTTTTCTATACCTAACCCTATAGCGGTCGGCCCTCTGTTCACTGTTTATACCCCAGTAGAGCGTCGCAGTCCCTCCCCCTTTCAGAACGGCGAGTGGCCCAGGAAATGAATCTCAATGCATTTTCCCCATATAGGCACTTCTTAACCCATTCTGACCTGAGATCAGATTCATACGAAGGTTTCCACTGGACACACACTGGTCTGATTAACCCATTCTGACCTGAGATCAGATTCTAAAAAAATGTCAGTCGTTCTTCGATTTTTCAAAAATAGCAGACCTACAAGCTCGTAGCGCGCCACTCGGTGGCGCACTATGAGCTTGTAGATCTGCTATTTTTCAATAGCTAAAGCATAACATGATGCTGAACACCATAATGGGTTCCCGGTCTGAATGGGTTAAAGACGGTTACGCCGCGGACAAAGACAACTCGGATCGTGACAAATCATGACAACAACACACACAATATTTTGGACCAAACAAATAATTACAAAGAAGAAAAACAACAAAAAAAAGTGTTGTAATCTGCCGTTTATTTCTACTTTCTAATTCTTTGTTTGGCCCCGAAATATTGTGTTTGTTGTCATGATTTGTCACGACAAGAGTTGGCTTCCTACGAGGCTTAAAAGGTCTTTAAATAAATCATTTAACCCATTCTGACCGGGAACCCATTTTGGTGTTATCATCATGTCATGCTTTAGCTATTGAAAAATAGCAGATCTACAAGCTCATAGCGCGCCACCGAGTGGCGCGCTACGAGCTTGTAGGTCTGCTATTTTTGAAAAATCGAAGAACGACTGACATTTTTAGAATCTGATCTCAGGTCAGAATGGGTTAATCAGACCAGTGTGTGTCCAGTGGGAAACCTCGTATGAATCTGATCTCAGGTCAGAATGGGTTAAGAAATGCCTATGGTCAAAATGCATTGGCATTAATTTCCTGGGCCCCTCTGTTCACTGTCTACCTCTATAGTGGTCTGTTTACTCCTGTCACTCTGTTCTCTGTGTCTTTTCCTCAGTGGTGGAAGAAGACGTTAGGCGGTAGAAATGTATAAAGGCCTGCATCTAAAATTATACTTGAATAACAAGTACACAGGTATCAAAATATACAAAAGTATAAATGTTCAAAACGGCAGCTCTGCAAGCTTGCCTACACAAGCGTGTAGATATACAATAGATACAATGAATACAAATCTACAAAGTGATTTTAACCCATTCTGACCTGAGATCAGATTCATACGAGGTTTCCACTGGACACACACTGGGTCTGATCAACCCATTCTGACCTGAGATCAGATTCTAAAAATGTCAGTCGTTCTTCGATTTTTTCAAAAATAGCAGACCTACAAGCTCGTATCGCGCCACTCGGTGGCGCGATATGAGCTTGTAGATCTGCTATTTTTCAATAGGTAAAGCATAACATGATGCCAACACCAAAATGGGTGCCCGGTCAGAATGGGTTAAAATAATTATATTGAAATGATACAATATAATTGACATTACTCTGTTACTTTACTCATGTAATGGAGTAGAAGTCAGGATGTCAGGATGTAGAAGACATTTATAGAATCTGATCTCAGGTCAAAATGGATTCATTACTAGTAAGTGCACTTAGTTACTTTCCACCACTGCTTTCTCCTGCCTGTCCGTCCGTCTGTGTGTGTGTGTGTGTGTGTGTGTGTGTGTGTGTGTGTGTGTGTGTGTGTGTGTGTGTGCGTGTGCGTGTGCGTGCGGTCCAGGTGTTCTTTCTCTGGATCAGTGTGAGTAGTGAACGTTCACCATCGCTGCACACTCACTCACTTCCTGCTGTCTCTCCACACGCCTCTCACAGTACGCTTTAACCCATTCTGACCTGAGATCAGATTCATACCAGGTTTCCACTGGACACACACTGGTCTGATGAACCCATTCTGACCTGAGATCAGATTCATACCAGGTTTCCACTGGACACACACTGGTCTGATTTAACAGCGGGCGACAGCCAGACGAATGTTCCGGAAGTGCATTATTTGGTCAACGGGCCCCGGTGGTGATAGCTGGCGATGGTCTAGCCCTGAAACATGACTGCCATGATGATTATCATGACAGTCATGACGCAACTGCAGCCTGTTTTATGCGGTCGCTACATTTACAATCAAAACGTATATATAAACATTCCGATTTCAAATATAAAGTACTCACAATTTGTCCCACGGGTGTTAGTTAGTTGCTGCTCCAGCGATTAGCACTGCTGCATTCTGCGTTCTTTAATAAAAAAGCATTTTTGTCCGAGCGCCCCGGCTACTTTTCTGAAACGGGGTTCGTTTGGGAAATCCACAGTTGCACACCGGGAGCGCACTCGCCTATTAGTCTGTATTGGCAGGGCGGTCAGCGTGCCTATATCGAACACACCGAGTGCCACCCTCCTCCCGACCGATAGGGGCGCGTAGTTGAAAGCCAATGGCAAAATAACAGCTCGGATAAAAATGCTTTTTATTAAACAACGCGGGATGCAGCAGTGCTAATCGCTGGTGCAGCAACTAACTAACACCCGTGGGACAAATTGTGAGTACTTTATATTTGAAATCGGAATGTTTATATATACGTTTTGATTGTAAATGTAGCGACCGCGTAAAACAGGGTGCAGTTGCGCCATGACTCTCGTATGAAAAACGAGAGTCATGAATCATGGCTAGCGTTGGTTGAAAAGTGGGCGGAGGAACGTCAGCCGAAAAGATGAAAATAATTAAGGGCCTTTTGAGGCGACATCGTCCCATCGGCGATAGTGGGCGATTATTAGGCGATAGCCAATGACGTTCAAGTGTCGCTCGCCCGTTGTTCTCCCGCTGTTAAAACACACTCAGTCAGTCTAACTCGACTCTATTATTATTTATTATTATTATTATTATTATTATTAACTCGACTCCATCATCCATTAAACAGCCTGAGTAAAGCACCGCTCACACTAAGCACCATAACTACCACAGAACATATGTCTTTTTAAAGATTTTTAAAGATTAGTTTACCCCCCTCAAACATGATCAAGATTCTATTTATTCATTTATTAAAGGGTACAGAAAGTGTTAAAATTATGCTTTTGTATGTGGCCATAATTATGGTGATGCACCTGAACTGAAAATTAGAATCGTGATCTCAATTCTTGTCGGAGGGAAATCGATTTGAGCAAGAATTGTGCCGCCACTCCCTCAGGTACAACTATCTCCGCCTCCTTATAATTCATAATTGGAGTCAGATATCGCTGGTGTTGGGAAGAAATCTTGTATCTCACATTAACTATTTATATATATTTATTCCAAGTTAATGCCCTGCTTCATCATACAAGTGTCGCACAAAAGTACTGAAAAAATAGCAGATATACTAGCTCACCATACCTCATGATTCGAGCCATCGTGAGCTTGTAGATCACAGATTTTCATTATTTAAAAAAATGTTTTTAAATGTTTTGAATAATGTAATAATATTATTATGAATATATAAATTATTAATAATACAATAATATAAAGGAACGGTTTTGTACTAGCACCTGACCTATAACGCTACTATCCATATAACCTATTTGGACTATCCATCGCAATTATTTGATATAATCATCATTATAATTCTTGCATAATCATCTGAATCGTTTCATCCGTTAGAAAAAATGCTCATGCATTCTAAAAAACAGCTTGTGTGGATCGGCTTCTTTCCGCTGATTTAAAACCATTATTCAGTGTAAAATTATTAAATATGGCCTGTTCTTTTTTTTGGCTATACTGTAGCACATTATGTATTTGGATTCTATTTTCATTCTATTTTTTGTTTTACAAAAAAAGAGATGTAAGATTATTTGTTCCAATGTTCTAAAGCAGTGGTTTTCAATCCGTGATCCGCGGACCACCAGTGGTCCTTGAGGGGGTTCCCAGGTGGTCCCCGGACCACTGGGGACCACCAGTGGTCCTTGAGGGGGTTCCCAGGTGGTCCCCGGACCACTGGGGACCACCAGTGGTCCTTGAGGGGGTTCCCAGGTGGTCCCCGGACCACTGGGGACCACCAGTGGTCCTTGAGGGGGTTCCCAGGTGGTCCCCGGACCACTGGGGACCACCAGTGGTCCTTGAGGGGGTTCCCAGGTGGTCCCCGGACCACTGGGGACCACCAGTGGTCCTTGAAGGTGGTCCCCAGCTAAATGATGGAGAGTTGGTAACCCTTGGTAAATCCTCTCCTCTCCTCTCCAGCGCTACCCGGGTGACCGTGCTGCTCCTCCTCAGGTCATGTGACCTGCTCTGCGTCGGAACCGAGGGAGGGGGCGTGTACTTTCTGGATGTGCCCCGCCTCTCTCTCAGGGAGAACCAATCACTGCACCAGGACCAGGTCATGCAGAGGTGAGAAGTGCGTGTGCGTGTGTGTGTGCATGCGTGTGCGTGCATGCTCCATAGACTGGAACATGACACTAATAACTCCATGCTCATAAACTCACTCGTGAACCTCGAATCAATAATTCATTAAAATGCACCCGAAGCAAGTTGCAACGAATGCTTTTTCAGCACCCATTACAAAGACGGCAGTATTTCGGGATCACGTCCATGGCTACCAAGGAGTTAAGCAAGAACAAAAGCATGGGAATACATCACATAAAAGCATTTATCATGAAACATGCGTAAGCTAAGAAAGTAACAGTGGAATATCTATATAATTAAACTATACATATAAACTATACATCTATACTACTATGCTATACATATGTACGAGTAAGACGCGGGAACGCGGGAAGCGAACGCAGATCGTAAATTGCAATAACAATTAGAATAAATGACAAATCACTCGGGACAGACACACACACACCCTTTTGTGCCCATATATGGAGCTGAGTGGACCTGGCCCCTTTTGTGCCCATATATGGAGCTGAGTCATTGCTGATGCAACACACTCCATATTTGGATAGCGGGACAGACACACGGACAGACAGACAGACATGATCTGCTAGGTCTCATAGTAAGTGCTCACTGCGTTCGCGACTATGGCGTGCTATGACTATACATACAATGCATAATACAAATACAAAATACTCATACTCTATATTATGAGATATGTGGCAGTCATATACTCATACTCAATACTCATTTGTTCTTTTCAGTCTTTCTTTCCGTACAGTACCGTACATACATACATTCTTTCCATTCCATATAGACGACTCCTCCTGTATATACGTTATAGAAACATGTGGTGGACATGTGTTGTTGCAGGACATGTGTACTGTACTGTACTGTACTATACTGTGCTGTGCTGTGCTGTGCTGTGCTGTACTGCATGGTGTATATTAACGTTGCTCGTTGCACTGTACCGTTTGTTACGCTGGCAAAAACAGTGTGCTGTTGTGTTTCTGCTGTAACACAGACACACACACAGTCACACACACACACACACACACACACACACACACACACACACACACACACACACACACACACACACACACACACACACACACACACACAGCCTCATTCTGGCTGAGTGGCCATGGCCAAACCCCTCATTACACACGCTTGTTTATGGAAGTGGGCGGAATTGAAGCCTAACAAGGGCCCTGATAAGGCTGCGTGTGTGTGTGTGTGTGTGTGTGTGCGTGTGCGTGCGTCTGCGTGTGTGTGCGTGTGCGTGCGTGCGCGTGTGTGTGTGTGTGTGTGTGCGCGTGTGCGCAGATGGGAGAGAAGATGTTGGACAGTGCGGCTTTGTGCCGGCTGCCAAAACCTGGTGTTCCGGTTCAGGGAAGTGTTTAGTCGAATCTCTCCCACACGCACGCGCCAATACACAAACGCATACACACACACACACACATTGCACGCACGCACGCACACGCAAATATATATATATATATACACGAACGCATACACACACACACACACACATGCATTGCACGCACACGCAAATATATATATATATATATATATACACGAACGCACACACACACATTGCATGCGCACAGACAAGCTCATCAGGGTTCTGCAGCAGGATGCTGGATTCCCTAAAAATACTCATGGAACGAGAGGCAGAGAGAGAGAGAGAGAGAGAGGGAGATAGAGAGAGGGACAGAGAGAGAGAGGAGCAGAGAGAGAGAGAGGGAGATAGAGAGAGGGAGAGGGACAGAGAGAGAGGGACAGAGAGAGAGGGAGATAGAGAGAGAGACAGAGAGGGACAGAGAGAGAGGGAGAGAGAGGAGCAGAGAGAGAGAGAGGGAGAGAGAGAGACAGAGAGGGACAGAGAGAGAGGGACAGAGAGAGAGGGAGAGAGAGAGACAGATAGGGACAGAGAGAGAGAGGAGGGAGAGGAGCAGAGAGAGAGAGAGAGAGAGGGAGACAATGGAATGTTTTGTTGGGTTTCTGCCTGTCTGCTTCCGGAGAGGATCCTCAGTCAGTCAGCCCTCCCCAACCAGTCAGAGGTGTGTGTGTGTGTGTGTGTGTGTGTGTGTGTGTGTGTGTGTGTGTGCGTGGCGTGCGTGTGTGCGTGCTCTTGTGGCAGGCTATCTCTCAGGGTCGGTTCTGCCTCATCTGCAGCCAAGTGCCCACAGACTAGAGTTCACCCTCACCTCACTTTCTCTTCCTCTTAGATCTTTCTAACCCTCCATCCTCTGCTTTATCGTCACACTGTTGTCCTCTGCATCCTCAGCCCCTCCACGAGGCCTGGGCTTGGTCCAGTCCGCCCCGAGTCCTCCTCAAGTCCTCGGATAGGGCCAGTCCTCCCCCCTAGTCCTCCTTGGCTTGGGCCAGTCCTCCCTGAGTCCTCGACTAGGGCCAGTCCTCCCCCAGTCCTAGTCCTCGGCTTGGGCCAGTCCTCCCCCAGTCCTAGTCCTCGACTAGGGCCAGTCCTCCCTGAGTCCTCGACTAGGGCCAGTCCTCCCCCAGTCCTAGTCCTCGGCTTGGGCCAGTCCTCCCCCAGTCCTAGTCCTCGACTAGGGCCAGTCCTCCCCCAGTCCTAGTCCTCGACTAGGGCCAGTCCTCCCCCAGTCCTAGTCCTCGACTAGGGCCAGTCCTCCCCCAGTCCTAGTCCTCGACTAGGGCCAGTCCTCCCCCAGTCCTAGTCCTGGGCTTGGGCCAGTCCTCCCCGAGTCCTCGGCCAGTCCTCAATGCGGTGTCTCTCTCTGATCTTCTTTCTGCTGTCTATAGTGCTGCTGTTAAAGAAAGAACACACACGTCGCTCACTGACGTCTTCGTTTAATTTTGAAACGGACACTTCCATCCAAGGGTTACATAAACGGTTTCAGGCTCTCTCTCTCTCTAGGGTTTTGCTGTGCGGTTCTGGAACATCTTCCCTGCTTCACAACTCCTGGCTTCATGGGTTGTTGTTGTTGTTTGGATGAGCTGTAGTCCTGTGCCAGGGCCTAGAGGAGTCTTTTCCACTGGCTTGGCTTGGGTCTTTTTTAACCCATTCTGAACGGGAACCCATTTTGGTGTTATAGCATCATGTTATGCTTTAGCTATTGAAAAATAGCAGATCTACAAGCTCATAGCGAGCCACCGAGTGGCGCGCTACGAGCTTGTAGGTCTGCTATTTTTGAAAAAATCGAAGAACGATTGACATTTTTAGAATCTGATCTCGGGTCAGAATGGGTTAATCAGACCAGTGTGTGTCCAGTGGAAACCTCGAATGAATCTGATCTCAGGTCAGAATGGTTTAATGTTTGAACCTCATTAAGCTCCAATTCCTATATGCTCTACTTAACAAAATAGCTGCTCATTAAACATAGCATTCCTCTGTTATGGTTCTTCCCTGTCTAACCAAGAGATGTATGAGGACACGGCAGGTCAAATTATACATCATAATAATAATAATAATAATAATAATGTTATTAAATCATATGTCAATGGGTTTCAAAAGCAGGGATTGGTAGTTTTTTGAAAAGTAATTTCCGTTAACTGAACTAAATAAAAACTATAATAAAAAATAACAAACGATGATTATTGTGTATTACAAAAAATTATAAACGGAATTAGTTTTAGTTTTTCTCGTTACGAACATAACTGAATATATATTTTTTGTTTTTTGTTGACCTTGTGTTTTTCCTCAGCTTGCCAGACGACTACCGGTGTGGGAAGTCTCTGGGGCCGGTGGAATCTCTTCAGGAACACCCCCAGCTGCCCGGGAAGATTCTGATTGGCTACAACCGAGGCCTGGTGGTCCTATGGGACCTGAGCGCTCGACATCCGGACCATCTCTTCCTGGGCAAGCAGGTAAACTGGACCAATCAGCACGTTTCTCTGTCAGACTGACAGGTAAACTGGACCAATCAGCATGTTTCTCTGTCAGACTGACAGGTAACTGACCCAAAGAAAAACGTTTCTCTGTCAGACTGACGCTCCACGTCATCAGTGCCCATACCCGAGGCGGGGTTGGCGAAAAAGCCTTTCTGTGTGGAGTTTGCATGTTCTCCCCGTGTCCCCTAGGGTAGGTACCCTCACAAAAACATGCAGTAATCCTGGTCTCTAAACTGCCTCCCCCTGGCCAGCCGGGGCGCCTGATGGAGGGGAAAGGAACTGGTTGGAATAACGTGTTCCTTCCACGCGCTACGTCCAACCAGGGAAACTCCCCCCTGTCAGGTGTAAAGGAGCAACTTGGACACTCAGGCATGAAGGAAGCATGAGTTCAAGTCCGTTGCTCTCCCCTTGTCCCCCATATATGGGGACTAGGTTGCTCTCCCCTTGTCCCCCATATATGGGGACTAGGTTGGTCTCCCCTTGTCCCCCATATATGGGGACTAGGTTGCTCTCCCCTTGTCCCCCATATATGGGGACTAGGTTGGTCTCCCCTTGTCCCCCATATATGGGGACTAGGTTGGTCTCCCCTTGTCCCCCATATATGGGGACTAAAAATATATTTAAAAAAAAGACTGACGCTCCTTCTGCTGAGAGTGCATGTCGGCCAACCTTTGTGTCGACTAATTTTTATTTAACTTATTATTGTGTTTATTTGATAGGGACATTAACACATTTAGTACCGGAACTGCATCAAAATAAAGGCGCTGCTTGCGCCAGAGTAATCGCCAGAGTAGTGATCGCTTCTATTTTGAAAGCCATGAACCGGAAATACTTTCTTAAAAAAGTTGACTGACAAAGTGACCTCACAATCTCCGATCATCATAATATATTTATATACGCTCCAAAAAGAGTTCATATTTTGCGGGAGAGACGGATGAGGAGCAGAAACGCAGCGCCAGCATATCGATCCATTCATCACCACGGAGAGCGCCCTGGATCAGGAGATACGAGTCATTCTTTCCGCCGCGCTAGCATGGGAGTCAATGACAAGCTAATAGTTTCACAGAGCATTAGCATACTGCAAGCGAAAAGCGAAATGCCAAAAAAAAAAAAAGTAATTATTCTGAATATTATTATCTCGCCCCGCGTCGTTTGGACGTCGCTAGGACGTCCACAGACGTCTAAGGCACCTCTCGGTTCCAATCCTTATGACGTTTCAGGACGTATTATGTACAAAATGTGTTAATGAAGATCCATAAGGAAGGATATATAACAAGTAAAACATGCAGGAGTTTAGCCAGAAGATGGAACTTTGAAAACAGGGATAGGTACGGAGCTCGATAACCAAATACCCGAAACCAAAATCCGATAACAAGCTTATTGTGTACCCGCTATCAATAAGCTTTGGACTTTATCAAGCCTGTTATCGAGCATATAGCGGCCCATGTTTTAACCCATTCTGACCTGAGATCAGATTCATACGAGGTTTCCCACTGGACACACACTGGTCTGATTAACCCATTCTGACCTGAGATCAGATTCTAAAAATGTCAGTCGATTTTTCAAAAATAGCAGACCTACAAGCTCGTAGCGCGCCACTCGGTGGCGCGCTATGAGCTTGTAGATCTGCTATTTTTCAATAGCTAAAGCATAACATAGTGATGACACCAAAATGGGTTCCCGGCCAGAATGGGTTAACAAACAGGACAAGACGTCTAGCGTTAATAACAGGACTATTATGTCCTGTAAATCTGCTCTTATGCAGATTTACATGGGATTAGAATGCCTTATATTCTATCGACTACTAACGTGGGAAATTATTTTACACCCAAAATGAGGGGCTTAGTGAATGGGGCCCGTGTTCTATTTGAGCATCCCTCGGTGCTGCAGGCCCAACTTGTCCTAGAAGAACTTTTTGTAGCAGTGTGTTGGAACGCTGCCACGTCTCTCTTAGTTAGAACGCATTGCAGCGAAGCAGCTCAGAGTCCTGTAGTAACAGAGACATACAGTATAGGTCGATGGGCTGCAGGTCCCTCCTGAATACACTGTACTGTGTATACTGCTAGAAAGCAATAAGGTATTCATAATCATGGAGGAGATGAAAGGCTTTAGCGTACAGGCATGAGATCAAACGTTATTGCTGCGTGCGTGCGTGTGTGTGTGTGTGTGTGTGTGTGTGTGCGCCCATACAGTGTATACCATATAGGGAGACCTAGCCTTTTTTCATCCTTAATTGTCTTTGAACCTTGCTGACCGATACGATATTTTGTGTGTGTGTGTGTGTGTGTGTGTGTGTGTGTGTGTGTGTGTGTGTGTGTGTGTGTGTGTGTGTGTGTGTGTGTGTGTGTGTGTGTGTGTGTGTGTGTGTGTGTGTGTGTGTGTGTGTGTGTGTGTGTGTGTGTGTGTGTGTGCGTGCGTGTCATCCTGCAGCAGCTGGAGAGCCTGGTGTGGGAGAGGACGGGAGACTCCTACGTCAGTTCCCATAGCGACGGGGGGTATTCTGTTTGGCCCGTAACCCCCGGCAACCCTTATATCCACCAACCAGTGTCCTCCTCTATACCTTATGGTGAGACTTGTTGCACGCACGCACGCACACACACACACACACACGCACACGCACACGCACACGCACAGACACAGACACACACGCGCACAGACACAGACACAGACACGGCACATTCGGCACAAACAAGGGACTAAATTATTTTCGCTCCTATGTCACCAAAATGTGGAACGCCCTACCAACAGTCATTAAGACATGTGAATCCCTTGACTCCTTCAAAACCGCTCTCAAAGGGACGGCTGCAATTCCCCCCCCCCCCCTTTTTCCCCTCACTGTATAAGTTTCTTTTCCCTTTTTGCTTCCATTATGATGAAATCCTGTTCTGTTCTTTGACTATATAGAAGTGTCTATTTGTACGTCTCTAAATGTTTTGATGAATTGAACATGGTGGACCCTCTTGTAAACAAGTGTAATGCTTTAATTGGGTCGTCCACTCACAGTTAACAGTCTTTGTATTGAGTTTGTGCTTGAAATGTACTGTAATTCTGCAAACTGTTAATAAGTATTTCAATCAATCAATCAAACACACACACACACACACACTAAAATGTGGAACGCCCTACCAACAGCCGTTAAGAAATGTGAATCCCTAGACTACTTCAAAACCGCTATGTTTCTATACTGTACACCTTTTCTTTTCTAACCGTGCGTATGATGACACATTAACTTTAGTTTTTGCATAGAAGTGTATATTTATCTGTATGTCTTTAAATGTTCTGATGAATTGAACATGGAGTACCCTGATATATACAAGTCTTTTTCTGGTATCATCCTCTTGCATTCTTTTGTATTGACCTGTTGAACTATTCTACACATTCTACAAACTGTTAATAACGCACGCACGCAAATAGTTTTCGTCAAATAGTTTCTGATCACAGCTGTTTGCCAACAGGTCCATTCCCCTGCAAGGCCATTAACAAGATCCTGTGGAGGACCACACAGTCAGGGTGAGTGACCACACAGTCAGGGTGAGTGACCACACAGTCAGGGTGAGTACCACACAGTCAGGGTGAGTAACCACACAGTCAGGGTGAGTGACCACACAGTCAGGGTGAGTGACCACACAGTCAGGGTGAGTGACCACACAGTCAGGGTGAGTGACCACACAGTCAGGGTGAGTGACCACACAGTCAGGGTGAGTGACCACACAGTCAGGGTGAGTGACCACACAGTCAGGGTGAGTGACCACACAGTCAGGGTGAGTGACCACACAGTCAGGGTGAGTGACCACACAGTCAGGGTGAGTGGGTGACCACACAGTCAGGGTGAGTGACCACACAGTCAGGGTGAGTGACCACACAGTCAGGGTGAGTGACCACACAGTCAGGGTGAGTACCAGGGTGAGTGACCACACAGTCAGGGTGAGTGACCACACAGTCAGGGTGAGTGGACCACACAGTCAGGGTGAGTGACCACACAGTCAGGGTGAGTACCAGGGTGAGTGACCACACAGTCAGGGTGAGTGACCACACAGTCAGGGTGAGTGGACCACACAGTCAGGGTGAGTGACCACACAGTCAGGGTGAGTGACCACACAGTCAGGGTGAGTGGACCACACAGTCAGGGTGAGTGACCACACAGTCAGGGTGAGTGGACCACACAGTCAGGGTGAGTGACCACACAGTCAGGGTGAGTACCAGGGTGAGTGACCACACAGTCAGGGTGAGTGACCACACAGTCAGGGTGAGTGGACCACACAGTCAGGGTGAGTGACCACACAGTCAGGGTGAGTGGACCACACAGTCAGGGTGAGTGACCACACAGTCAGGGTGAGTACCAGGGTGAGTGACCACACAGTCAGGGTGAGTGACCACACAGTCAGGGTGAGTGACCACACAGTCAGGGTGAGTACCAGGGTGAGTGGCCACACAGTCAGGGTGAGTAACCACACAGTCAGGGTGAGTACCAGGGTGAGTGACCACACAGTCAGGGTGAGTAACCACACAGTCAGGGTGAGTGACCACACAGTCAGGGTGAGTAACCACACAGTCAGGGTGAGTGACCACACAGTCAGGGTGAGTGACCACACAGTCAGGGTGAGTACCACACAGTCAGGGTGAGTGACCACACAGTCAGGGTGAGTAACCACACAGTCAGGGTGAGTGGGTGACCACACAGTCAGGGTGAGTAACCACACAGTCAGGGTGAGTGGACCACACAGTCAGGGTGAGTAACCACACAGTCAGGGTGAGTAACCACACAGTCAGGGTGAGTGGACCACACAGTCAGGGTGAGTGGACCACACAGTCAGGGTGAGTAACCACACAGTCAGGGTGAGTGGACCACACAGTCAGGGTGAGTACCACACAGTCAGGGTGAGTACCACACAGTCAGGGTGAGTGACCACACAGTCAGGGTGAGTGACCACACAGTCAGGGTGAGTGACCACACAGTCAGGGTGAGTACCACACAGTCAGGGTGAGTAACCACACAGTCAGGGTGAGTGGGTGACCACACAGTCAGGGTGAGTAACCACACAGTCAGGGTGAGTAACCACACAGTCAGGGTGAGTGGACCACACAGTCAGGGTGAGTAACCACACAGTCAGGGTGAGTAACCACACAGTCAGGGTGAGTGGACCACACAGTCAGGGTGAGTGGACCACACAGTCAGGGTGAGTAACCACACAGTCAGGGTGAGTGGACCACACAGTCAGGGTGAGTACCACACAGTCAGGGTGAGTACCACACAGTCAGGGTGAGTGACCACACAGTCAGGGTGAGTGACCACACAGTCAGGGTGAGTGACCACACAGTCAGGGTGAGTAACCACACAGTCAGGGTGAGTAACCACACAGTCAGGGTGAGTGACCACACAGTCAGGGTGAGTGACCACACAGTCAGGGTGAGTAACCACACAGTCAGGGTGAGTAACCACACAGTCAGGGTGAGTGACAACCCAACTGGGGCACTTTTCAGCCTATACGACCCATTAGTACATACAAAAAAATAATAGAAGAAAATCCTGCATGAAAATGCGGCACAAATCTTTGAATATATATTCTTTCAGAAGACTTTTTATTTTAGGCCTAATCAGGCCTAATCACTAAGGCCGATCACCCAATCCGATTGGGACAACCCTAGCTGCTGTGCATACTGGCCCCCTGTCCGATCAGGACAACCCTAGCTGCTGTGCATACTGGCCCATTGTTCCCCATGCGTCCTGTTCACTCAGTCTCCTCTTCTCTCTCTCTCTCTCTCTCTCTCTGGTCCAGTTCTCCAGTGGTTCTGTACAGTGGAGGGATGCCCAGAGCCAGCTATGGAGACCGCCACTGTCTGTCCATCCAGAAGGACAAAGAACACGTCACGCTGGACTTCACCTCCAGAGTCATCGACTTCTTCACTGTCCACAACGTAGAGCAGGAGAAAGGTGAGGGCCTTCATCTCCTTTAGACAGTCCACAACGTAGAGCAGGAGAAAGGTGAGGGCCTTCATCTCCTTTAGACTGTCCACAACGTAGAGCAGGAGAAAGGTGAGGCCTTCATCTCCTTTAGACTGTCCACAACGTAGAGCAGGAGAAAGGTGAGGGCCTTCATCTCCTTTAGACTGTCCACAACGTAGAGCAGGAGAAAGGTGAGGGCCTTCATCTCCTTTAGACTGTCCACAACGTAGAGCAGGAGAAAGGTGAGGCCTTCATCTCCTTTAGACTGTCCACAACGTAGAGCAGGAGAAAGGTGAGGGCCTTCATCTCCTTTAGACTCTCCACAACGTAGAGCAGGAGAAAGGTGAGGGCCTTCATCTCCTTTAGACTGTCCACAACGTAGAGCAGGAGAAAGGTGAGGCCTTCATCTCCTTTAGACTGTCCACAACGTAGAGCAGGAGAAAGGTGAGGCCTTCATCTCCTTTAGACTGTCCACAACGTAGAGCAGGAGAAAGGTGAGGGCCTTCATCTCCTTTAGACTGTCCACAACGTAGAGCAGGAGAAAGGTGAGGGCCTTCATCTCCTTTAGACTGTCCACAACGTAGAGCAGGAGAAAGGTGAGGGCCTTCATCTCCTTTAGACTGTCCACAACGTAGAGCAGGAGAAAGGTGAGGCCCTTCATCTCCTTTAGACTGTCCACAACGTAGAGCAGGAGAAAGGTGAGGGCCTTCATCTCCTTTAGACTGTCCACAACGTAGAGCAGGAGAAAGGTGAGGGCCTTCATCTCCTTTAGACTGTCCACAACGTAGAGCAGGAGAAAGGTGAGGCCTTCATCTCCTTTAGACTGTCCACAACGTAGAGCAGGAGAAAGGTGAGGCCTTCATCTCCTTTAGACTGTCCACAACGTAGAGCAGGAGAAAGGTGAGGGCCTTCATCTCCTTTAGACTGTCCACAACGTAGAGCAGGAGAAAGGTGAGGGCCTTCATCTCCTTTAGACTCTCCACAACGTAGAGCAGGAGAAAGGTGAGGCCTTCATCTCCTTTAGACTCTCCACAACGTAGAGCAGGAGAAAGGTGAGGGCCTTCATCTCCTTTAGACTGTCCACAACGTAGAGCAGGAGAAAGGTGAGGGCCTTCATCTCCTTTAGACTGTCCACAACGTAGAGCAGGAGAAAGGTGAGGGCCTTCATCTCCTTTAGACTGTCCACAACGTAGAGCAGGAGAAAGGTGAGGGCCTTCATCTCCTTTAGACTGTCCACAACGTAGAGCAGGAGAAAGGTGAGGCCTTCATCTCCTTTAGACAGTCCACAACGTAGAGCAGGAGAAAGGTGAGGCCTTCATCTCCTTTAGACTGTCCACAACGTAGAGCAGGAGAAAGGTGAGGCCTTCATCTCCTTTAGACTGTCCACAACGTAGAGCAGGAGAAAGGTGAGGCCCTTCATCTCCTTTAGACTGTCCACAACGTAGAGCAGGAGAAAGGTGAGGCCTTCATCTCCTTTAGACTGTCCACAACGTAGAGCAGGAGAAAGGTGAGGCCTTCATCTCCTTTAGACTGTCCACAACGTAGAGCAGGAGAAAGGTGAGGCCCTTCATCTCCTTTAGACTGTCCACAACGTAGAGCAGGAGAAAGGTGAGGCCCTTCATCTCCTTTAGACTGTCCACAACGTAGAGCAGGAGAAAGGTGAGGGCCTTCATCTCCTTTAGACTGTCCACAACGTAGAGCAGGAGAAAGGTGAGGCCCTTCATCTCCTTTAGACTGTCCACAACGTAGAGCAGGAGAAAGGTGAGGCCTTCATCTCCTTTAGACTGTCCACAACGTAGAGCAGGAGAAGGGTGAGGGCCTTCATCTCCTTTAGACTGTCCACAACGTAGAGCAGGAGAAAGGTGAGGCCCTTCATCTCCTTTAGACTGTCCACAACGTAGAGCAGGAGAAAGGTGAGGCCTTCATCTCCTTTAGACTGTCCACAACGTAGAGCAGGAGAAAGGTGAGGCCCTTCATCTCCTTTAGACTGTCCACAGCGTAGAGCAGGAGAAAGGTGAGGGCCTTCATCTCCTTTAGACTGTCCACAACGTAGAGCAGGAGAAAGGTTACGTTCAGGTGGGCGGTGCTAAAGTGAAAACCAGGTATACTTAACACATTTAGTTCTATAATTTATTGAAAAATCAGCACCTAATTCACGCCAGCATTTCTTCCAGTCGAGCTCTTATCTTGAAAAGCCACATTTTTTTGTTTACATGATGGATCTATGCCGGAGCTCTGGAGAGCTCCACATCACCGTCTCTGTGCCGTCAAAGAAACGCTGTTTTGACCAAAAAATTCCATCTGGGAACAAGGAATAGGAGATACAGGCGATTGAAAGAAATGGATAGAATGGATTCTTATGGTGACGACGATCTAAGATGAACGATCCAGTGCTGTGCTAACAACACAGCTAGCTAAACCGGCTAATGTTATCGAATCGAACGATCCGAATGCACTATAAAAGTGCAATTGCCGAAGGGCTTCGGCAATGGCGCTGAAAGTGTTTAATGAACTGGTGGGTGTGGCCATCATTAACCCATTCTGACCTGAGATCAGATTCTAACAAATGTCTTCTACATCCTGACAGTTTTCTGTCGTTCTTCGATTTTTCAAAAAATAGCAGACCTACAAGCTCGTAGCGCGCCACTCGGTGGCGCGCTACGAGCTTGTAGATCTGCTATTTTTCAATAGCTAAAGCATAGCATAATGCTAATACCCAGAATGGGTTAAGCTTTACAGAGCCTCTAATCCCGCCTCTCCTTTTCTCTGACAGAGTTCGACGACCCCTCGGCCGTGGTGGTCCTGCTGGAGGAGGAGCTGGTGGTGGTCGACCTCCTGACCTCCAGGTGGCCCTCTCTGCCCACGCCCTACCTGGCCCCTCTGCACTCCTCCGCCATCACGTGCTCATGTCACGTCTCCGCCGTCCCCCCCAAGCTCTGGGAGAGGCTGGTCAACGCCGGCAAGGCCCAGCAGGGACAGCAGCAGCGCGCGCACAGGGTGAGGCACACAGGTCCTAACTTAAAGGTATAGGGAAACGGAAATGGTGAACAATTTATTTTGAAGTTTCAACATGAAACACCGGTCTGAAGTTTCTGAACCAATCAGAGCGTCGCATCCCTTCAGGCGATGGGACGGTAGCTAGGGACGGTAGCTACCGCATGGTGTGTGTTTGTTTACAAATCAGATTGTCGGCCAGCTACACCAGTTTACTGTTATATGTCTTATTTCTACCCTATAATGTTTTCAGATACATATTTTAGCGTGATGATTAAGTTGAAACCGAGTAATACACTGTCTGAATGTTATCTTGAATGGGAATAAAAACTGAGGATTTCTGTAATCAGTAGCAGCTGTGTTGGACGGAGGCGCAGATATGGGGAATTAAACGGGTGAGCTTCATTTCTATTGGCTTTTATCGATGTGTGTATCTCTACACGTCATCACGCAGCACGTTTTCGTTTTAATAAATAAATAAAACAATCGTTTTTATGGACTTTGGATATAAAAACACACAGAAATGAGAATATTCCCATTTTGTTTGGCATCCATTGTTAGGTATGCCCATATGATGACCACGGATATGGTCTAAAAGTGTGAAAAACGTCTTTTTCATTTCACACTCTAAGGCCCAGTAGGGACACAGCGTAGCACAGGGTGAGGCAGGTAGGGTCAGATCTTGGTAGGTCAGCAGACGGCCTACTGAGAGCATTGGATGCTCTGATACAACGTCATTTTGTCCCTTTTCAATGCATTGATGGCATTCCAGGCGGGAGCCGTTTAGGTCAACGGAGTAACTAGAGTTCATAACGCACGGCTTTTAACTGTTGGTGTGGCATTGGAGAGGTTAATTATGAGGCTCTAGTCTATCGTTAAAGTCATGTCGTCAGGAACGTCCATATATCATTAAAGTCGTACCTCAGCTTAAGTCTACAGACTAGTGTGTCTGTCGTCAGGAAGGTCCCGTTGCCATTAGAGTGTGTTACTGTTTGCTCTGCTGGCCGAAGCCTGTTGGTTTAAAGAGCAGGTGGAGGTGGTTAAAAGGGCTTTGCAGGGGCTTTGCTGCTGGTATCAGCTGTTTGATTAAGGACAGATTGCACACACACACACACACACACACACACACTCTCACACGTGCGCAGCCGAGTTCATAAGTTCATATCACTCCTGCTTGTTTGTGCGAGGCCAAGTTCCTCTGAGGTTGGCATCAGAACTGTGTGTGGGTGTGTGTGGGGGTGGGTGGGGGTGTGTGTGTGGGTGTGGGTGCGTGTGTGTGTGGGGGGGGGGGGTGTGTGTGTGTGTGTGTGTGCGCGCTTGTACACATTTGTGCCAAGACTAGTGAACTTTAGAGTTGGAAAGAAGAGAAGAGGGTTGAAAACTATACCCGTTATCTTGTCTGTCATGTCCTTCCATCTGTAAATGCTGTTCAGAATCTGTCTGTCCTCCTAATGTCTGTGTGTGTGTGTGTGTGTGTGTGTGTGTGTGTGTGTGTGTGTGTGTGTGTGTGTGTGTGTGTGTGTGTGTGTGTGTGTGTGTGTGTGTGTGTGTGTGTGTGTGTGTGTGTGTGTGTGTGTGTGTGTGTGTGTGTGTGCGTGCGTGCGTGCACAGAGTTGGCCCATATGTGGAGGGAAGAACCAGGCACCTCCACCCAAACACCAGGAGCTCCTCCTTACTGGGTATGTGTGTGTGTGCGTGCACGCAATAGTTCATTTATTTAATCATAACTATTCCACAACCTTCGAATGCTATATAGTCTGCTATGTAGTTCCAGAGTTCTGGAACTACAACTCCCAACATCAGAGTAAGGAAGTTGGCATTTCCGTTCACGAAATATATTTTAATATATTTATCTTAACTTTTTTTAAATTATTTATTAATTTATTATTATTATTATCATTATAGCATTTATATTTTACTCATGATCAGAGCTTCCGTTGCTCCAGACTGTATGACGGAAGCATTTATATTTTACTCATGATCAGAGCTTCCGTTGCTCCAGACTGTACGACGGAAGCATTTATATTTTACTCATGATCAGAGCTTCCGTTGCTCCAGACTGTATGACGGAAGCATTTATATTTTACTCATGATCAGAGCTTCCGTTGCTCCAGACTGTATGACAGGAAGCATTTATATTTTACTCATGATCAGAGCTTCCGTTGCTCCAGACTGTATGACAGGAAGCATTTATATTTTACTCGTGATCAGAGCTTCCGTTGCTCCAGACTGTACGACGGAAGCATTTATATTTTACTCATGATCAGAGCTTCTGTTGCTCCAGACTGTATGACAGGAAGCATTTATATTTTACTCATGATCAGAGCTTCTGTTGCTCCAGACTGTACGACGGAAGCATTTATATTTTACTCATGATCAGAGCTTCCGTTGCTCCAGACTGTATGACGGAAGCATTTATATTTTACTCATGATCAGAGCTTCCATTGCTCCAGACTGTATGACGGAAGCATTTATATTTTACTCATGATCAGAGCTTCCGTTGCTCCAGACTGTACGACGGAAGCATTTATATTTTACTCATGATCAGAGCTTCCGTTGCTCCAGACTGTATGACGGAAGCATTTATATTTTACTCATGATCAGAGCTTCCGTTGCTCCAGACTGTACGACGGAAGCATTTATATTTTACTCATGATCAGAGCTTCCGTTGCTCCAGACTGTATGACAGGAAGCATTTATATTTTACTCATGATCAGAGCTTCCGTTGCTCCAGACTGTACGACGGAAGCATTTATATTTTACTCATGATCAGAGCTTCCGTTGCTCCAGACTGTATGACAGGAAGCATTTATATTTTACTCCTGATCAGAGCTTCCGTTGCTCCAGACTGTATGACAGGAAGCATTTATATTTTACTCCTGATCAGAGCTTCCGTTGCTCCAGACTGTACGACGGAAGCATTTGTAAATTGCGAGAGGCAACCGTCTGGCAACGGCGAGACTACGTCATGTGGCTCAATACATCATCATCCTACTGTACTGTGACGTCATGTTGGCTCAATAGCCTTTTCTCATAGCCTGTATAGCAGCCAAAGCTGGGAAAAAAAATGTTGACATGTTTGCAGTGGAAAAAGTACCGGTACTCAATTGTAAGCAAAAAGTTAAAGTCTGGAATTAAAAATGTACTTCAGTAAAATTACAAAAGCTTACAAGCTCACAATGCGTCGCATCGCGACCATAGACTGTAAAAAATATGGACAAAGCGTTCCGCGGGTCTAACATGAACGTAAAATGAAGCCTGTCAGTCCTTGTATTGTAAGTCGCCATCTTTCTAGATCCGTTTTGGCCCAGCTGGCCCATTGGCTGGCCCAGACAACGAGGCGGGACTTCCCCCCTTCTTCTTCTTAGTTGGTTTTTATTTTGACTCGAGTGGGTGGGGGATCCCGTTCATAGACTGTAACGGTAGCCACGCCCCTCAGAACATGCGCGACTTTATGGTCATTTTTTTTTAATTAATGGGACCATCATTTTCCAAAAAGAATATTATGACATTAGAAATGAGACTTTAAACTAGTGACTGGAAGCAGAAAGTATTCATGACCATGTTTATTAAGGTAATACAGTCTAGGTGAAGTTGGGCCCAAATACATGGACTTCTATGGGGCTATGGGTTTTTCTGGGTCCAGTGACAGCGCCACAACAGGCCATTATATGAACTTTCATTTCCTTAGTGGCTTCACAAAATATCTCTCTGACTGCCCCCCTGATCGCGACGCATTGTCGAGTTAAGTACAGTACTTAAATAGTAAATGTACTTAGTAAATGTAAATGTACTTAGTAAATGTACTTAGTGTCTGTGTGCTCCCCGCAGCCACGAGGACGGCACGGTGCGTTTCTGGGACGCGTCGGGCGTGGCCCTGACGCCGATCTACAAACTCAGCACGGCCAGCGTCTTCCACACGGACGGTGACCCCGCGGACGACCCCGCGGACGACCCCGGAGACGACCCCGACGCACGCCGCGAGGAGGAGGAGGAGGAGGAGGAATGGCCGCCCTTCAGGAAGGTGAGGAGAGAGGGAGAGGGAGGGGGAGAGGGAGAGGGAGGGAGGGAGAGGGAGGAGGGAGAGAGAGAGAGAGAGAGGGGAGAGAGGAGGGGGAGAGGGAGAGGGAGAGGGAAGGAGGGAGGGAGGGAGAGAGAGAGAGAGGGGGAGAGAGGGAGAGGGAAGGAGGGAGAGAGAGAGAGAGAGAGAGAGGGGAGAGAGGAGGGGGAGAGGGAGAGAGGGAGGGAGAGGGAGGGAGAGAGCTTAGAGTATATATGAATAGAGAAGGCACCCAGAGGAAACCCTGAGGCCAAATGGACATAGTGGCTGAATGTGTCATTGCAGCTCGAGCCAGCGCTGCTCCGTTGACTATCATTGCGGTCGTCCATGTGTTTGAGGCCATGACACGTGAACGAATGTTTCATACGTGAACGCGCACAAACGGCACAATGATAGTCAACGGCTGCAGCGTGTTCATGTGTTTGAGGCAAATCCATCCCAGAATGCACTCTGTTCCTATACCAGGAAGGAGGAGTGAAATCGCCTCATGCGCTTTTGAGCAACTTAATGCAAGAGGATGGAAGGAGAACTCGGGTGTCTTCTCTATTCATATATATATACTCTATGGGAGAGAGAGGGAGAGAGAGAGAGGAGGGGGAGAGAGGGAGAGAGAGGAGAGAGAGAGGAGGGAGGGAGGGAGGGAGAGAGGAGAGAGAGAGGAGGGAGGGAGGGAGAGAGAGGAGAGAGAGAGAGAGAGAGGAGGGAGGGAGGGAGAGAGAGGAGAGAGAGGAGGGAGGGAGGGAGAGAGAGGAGGGAGGGAGGGGAGGGGGGAGAGAGAGAGAGAGAGGATAGAGAGAGGAGGGAGGGAGGGAGAGAGAGGAGAGAGAGAGGAGGGAGGGAGGGAGAGAGAGGAGAGAGAGAGAGAGAGGAGGGAGGGAGGGAGAGAGAGGAGAGAGAGGAGGGAGGGAGGGAGAGAGAGGAGGGAGGGAGGGGAGGGGGAGAGAGAGAGAGAGAGGAGGGAGGGAGGGAGAGAGAGGAGAGAGAGAGGAGGGAGGGAGGGAGAGAGAGGAGAGAGAGAGAGAGAGGAGGGAGGGAGGGAGAGAGAGGAGAGAGAGGAGAGAGAGGAGGGAGGGAGGGAGAGAGAGGAGGGAGGGAGGGGAGGGGGAGAGAGAGAGAGAGGAGAGAGAGACGAGGGAGGGAGGGAGAGAGAGGAGAGAGAGAGGAGGGAGGGAGGGAGGGAGGGGAGGGGGGAGAGAGAGAGAGAGAGAGAGAGGGAGAGAGAGGAGGGGGAGAGAGAGGAGGGAGGGAGGGAGGGAGGGGAGAGAGATGAATCTTTCCTCTTGCGATCAGAACTTGGGTTCTCGTTTTACAGGCGGTGGGAATAAAACCAGCCTGTTTTACAAACACTTTCTCACACACACACACACACTCACACACACATACACACAAACACACACATACACACACTCACACACACACACACACACACACACTCACACACACATACACACAAACACACACATACACACACTCACACACACACACACACACACACACACACAGTCACCCCTGCTGCAACACTACATCTGTGGCCTAATTTCCCTTCTCCTCCTCTGATAGTTTTCATGTGTTTGCTCGTGCAGACACAGAGACCCACCCGATTGTTTCCCCCTGACTCTGAACTAAACCGCAGTCTGATTCCGTTTTAATGGCCACGTCCTGCTCCCAATAACATCCAAACAACCCATCCAGGCCTGGGAACGCATTTGTGTGTAGCTCCTCGTTCGTGCTGGCGTGGAAATCAGGATGGGTCCATGTGGCTTTTTTCCCCCCCGCTCGAATACTTCAATAAACCCACAAAACGGTGCCTGTAGATTAATGTAAACAAACAAACTCATTTGTAACGCAGTGTGAATCCGTTTGAGTGGATTTTCCCTATTTCTGACTCTGCATGAAGACGACAGTATCTACAGTATATGACAGAGATGAGGTTTACAGTATCTACAGTATATGACAGATGAGGTTTACAGTATCTACAGTATATGACAGATGAGGTTTACAGTATCTACAGTATATGACAGATGAGGTTTACAGTATCTACAGTATATGACAGATGAGGTTTACAGTATCTACAGTATATGACAGATGAGGTTTACAGTATCTACAGTATATGACAGATGAGGTTTACAGTATCTACAGTATATGACACAGATGAGGTTTACAGTATCTACAGTATATGACAGATGAGGTTTACAGTATCTACAGTATATGACACAGATGAGGTTTACAGTATCTACAGTATATGACAGAGATGAGGTGTACTGTATAGCTGTGACAGTATCTACAGTATGACAGATGAGGTGTACAGTATGACAGTATACTGTATGACAGAGATGAGGTGTACTAGGTCTGTATAATACTGTAGTTAAAACCCTCTTATTGCTATATTTAATAACATCTTATTGTGCATTGGGCCAGATTTGGCGACTTTTTGAATGACAATAGAAACATGTGCGATATGACCACAATGTCACGACATGTCTCATTTTAAAGCTGCAAGTCTCTACTTTATACCAAAAAAAGATGTTTCTAGCATGTTCCATCGTTTACTTATAAGCATTTTAGTACACCTTGGTTTCACTTTTCACTGAAACCAAGGTGTACTAAAATGCTTATGAGTAAACTAGAGACTTGCAGCTTTAAAATGAGACATTTCATGACATTGTGGTCATATCTCACATTTTTCGATTGCCATTCAAAAAGTCGCCAAAGCTGGCCAATGCTGGCCAAAGGCCCATTTCTTAAGACCTAAGTATAGGTCTTAACTACTTTACCGTATATGCAAGCACCTTAGGGCCTGCGTTCACGTTACTTTACCGTATATGCAAGCACCTTAGGGCCTGCGTTCACATTACTTTACTGTATATGCAAGCACCTTAGGACCTGCGTTCACGTTACTTTACCGTATATGCAAGCACCTTAGGGCCTGCGTTCACGTTACTTTACCGTATATGCAAGCACCTTAGGGCCTGCGTTCACATTACTTTACTGTATATGCAAGCACCTTAGGACCTGCGTTCACGTTACTTTACTGTATATGCAAGCACCTTAGGGCCTGCGTTCACGTTCCTTTACCGTATATGCAAGCACCTCAGGGCCTGCGTTCACGTTCCTTTACCGTATATGTAAGCACCGTAGGGCCTGCGTTCACATTATTTTACTGTATATGCAAGCACCGTAGGGCCTGCGTTCACATTACTTTACTGTATATATGCAAGCACCTTAGGGCCTGCGTTCACGTTATTTTACTGTATATGCAAGCACCTTAGGGCCTGCGTTCACATTACTTTTACAATATATCTTCATCTGTCATTCTGCCGTTCTCGTGCTACCGTCCCGCTCCTAATTCTGCATTGTCCTCTATATCGTTCTCTCTCTCCTGTCCCGTAACCCGTCCTCTATCCTCTGTCCCCTGTCCTCTGTCCTCTCCTGTCCTGTAACCCTCTCCTGTCGTCTCCTGTCCTCTACCGTTCTCTCTCTCCTGTCCCGTAACCCGTGGTAACAGAGCTGCATGCTCTGGAATGTAGCCCTCCCTCATATGGGATGAAGAGCCTTTCCCTGTTTTCCTCGGTAATGAAAACCAGATCCCCTCACACACTGTGTGTGTGTGTGTGTGTGTGTGTGTGTGTGTGTGTGTGTGTGTGTGTGTGTGTGTGTGTGTGTGTGTGTGTGTGTGTGTGTGTGTGTGTGTGTGTGTGTGTGTGTGCAAACCTCTCCCTACTCCTTGTTTTGCCAAGACACAACTCTCTCATGAGAGAGAGGATATACTGTTGGAATTCCTACTGTGTGTGATTTAGTGTCTACGGACATGCATGTTGTTCTCTGTGTTTGCGCGTGGTGGTGGTTGTATAGAAGAAAAGGGGATTGTCCAGGAATTCAGCGGAGCAGGGCTATTCTCAAACCTTTCACTTTCAAGGTCCTGCAAAAACTCTGAAAGTGTGTACACGCTATCGGCAGTATATTACAGACCTGCACGCGCGCGTGCACACACTTTGAGAGCCACTGTGTGGAAGGTTTGGAAATGGAGAGTGTTTCTGTGTGGAAGGGTTTCACGAGAGGTCGCTCTGACATTCCCCGACAACACCTCGTCCAGAATGTGTTTGTATTCTAAGATGTGACATGAAGGAGGAGTGAGAGGAGAAACGGTTATTTTAAAGATGGAGTGCCGTGATGTTTGTAGTTTTTCATGTGTTTATGAGGTGACAGTACTTCACAAGTAAGACGCGTGAACGCGGGAAGCGAACGCAGCTCGTAAATTGCAAGAACAACAATTAGAATCAATTATGTACTTGTTTATAAGTTCTCTTTCTTTTCTTTTTTTTTAACGTTTTTTTTTAATGTTTTTTTTTAAGTTACGTTTTTTTAAGTTACGTTGTTTGTGTGTGATACAGCTGCGCCCTCTGGTGGTGGGTGGGTGGTGTTACAGCGTGACACACACAGACAGACAGACATACATGTTCTGCTAGGTCTCATAGCATGCTCATTGCGTTCGCAATTAGACACCTTTGGTGTGGTTGTTTTGTGCAATGGTGTATTCACTTTGTATTTAGGGTTTCTTCCGAGAGGCTGAAACCCTGACAGTCAAACGGGCCAATGAAAAAAATAAACGATACGCGAAAAGACGACATCACAGCGATATAGTGACATCACAATATCATCCCCTCCCTTAACCCCTCCCCCTTTTATCATAATACAACAACAGCTGTGGGTGCGGCTTCAGTTCAGGTGGATCACCACCCATCACCACCACCCATCACCAGGAAAACCAGGCATTAATACTTAATGAACTGGTGGGCGTGTCCACATAAAAACTACATTTTAACAAATACTGTACACTTTTTTTCCCCTTCCTTATATAAAAATACCTGATGATGATCTTTTAGGGTGAAAAAAGAGTCATGCAACCCCTCAAGTTTATCTCCCGTAGTCAGCACTTTCCCCTCTATCGGTGTGTGTGTGTGTGTGTGTGTGTGTGTGTGTGTGTGTGTGTGTGTGTGTTCTAACATGTAGCATGTTGTACTGTCTCCAGGACATGGGGCTGCATGTCGTGCCTGGGTGCAGTTAAAACAGTCTGTGGTTGCTTTACTGTCTTAATGAGTTGAAAAACCAACTATTCTGTGTGTGTGTGTGTGTGTGTGTGTGTGTGTGTGTGTGTGTGTGTGTGTGCGTGCGTGCGTGCGTGTAGGTGGGATGTTTTGACCCCTACAGTGATGACCCCAGGCTCGGCATCCAGAAGATCAGCATGTGTAAATACAGCAGCAAGCTGGTGGTGGCGGGGACCGCTGGGCAGGTACAGTATTTAGTCATGTAACGTACAGTACACGCCAGTGTTGTGTTGCACCTCTCAGTTCACACGGGTGTGATTTTTTAGTATTAGTCTAGTTTTAGTCATCGTAGCTTAGTTTTCATTTGGTCTTCACCAGTGAAAAAAGATAGCCGACGAACATTTTTCGTCATAGTTTTAGTCGACAAAAAAAATCAACACTGAGGGCCTCACTGTTACAGACTGCGTATCTTCTGTCCACACACAGGTGATGGTGATAATAATAATTATAATAATAATAACTAGAACTGCACTCTGTCGAGTGCATACTTGCTTGTATCTAACTAGTGCGCAAGCAGAGCGCGCAAGTATTTTCGACTGCTGTAAACTGTGGAATCTCAGTATCTCTGTGAAGGAACGTTTGAAATGTCTAATTATTAGGTGTAACTATTTGCTACTATATAGAGTATGTAGTTGTAAGTTGATTAGCGGTATACTGTGGTTACTTTGCGCCAAAAACCGTGCCAGCCAACCCGCCACTTGATGCGTATGCAAATAAAACAGCAGATCTGTGCCTGGTTTGCTGGGACCAGATTACATAAATGACCATATGTCTTACGTCATCATTGAGAGCTAGTCATACATATACACACCACGTACTCTGGTCGCAGCAGTTCAGGCACAATTTGCTATTTTATTTCACTGATTATGTGTATAGTATACGTATGACTAGCTCTAAATGATGACGTAAGACATACGTCATTTATGTAATCTGGTCCCAGCAAACCAGGCACAAATTTGCTGTTTTATTTGCATACACATCAAGTGGCGGGACGGCTGGGACAGATACGAGTCTGAAACTAGTACTTGTGCGCTCTGCTTGTGCAAGTAATAATATAATAATAATAATAATCACACTCAGGTGATGGTGATGGTTCTGAGCGACGAGCGCTCGGAGCACACGGTGGACGTGTCCGTGGTGGACCTGCTGCAGGACCGCGAGGGCTTCACCTGGAAGGGCCACGATAGGCTGGAGCCGCGCCTCAAGCCCGCCCCCTTCCCGCCGGGCTTCCAGCCGCTGGTGCTGGTCCAGTGCCTGCCGCCGGCCTCGGTGACGGCCGTGACGCTGCACGCCGAGTGGAACCTCATCGCCTTCGGGACCTCCCACGGCTTCGGCCTGTTCGACTACCACCGACGGAACGCTGTGCTCGCCAGGTGGGTGGGGTACCCGTCAAGGTTATAATAGTTTAGTTTTTTTCATTATAGTTTAGTTTTAGTTAGTTTTGACATATTTTTTTCTAATTCAGTTAGTTTTAGTTAGTTTTTAGAGCGGGTTTGCTAGTTTTAATTTAGTTTAAATTTTGGATGAAATGCTTAGTTTTAGTTTAGTTATAGTTTAGTTTTAGTTTTTTTCGTACTTTTATTTGTGGGTTACATGCTGCCGTACGGTGCTGAAAACTTCCGTAAAACTCGTTGGAGAAATGAGGAAATTAATCTAATAAATTTAGAAGGATTATATTATAAATATACTAAAGGCATAATACATATTGATAAAAACTAAAACTAAGGGTATTTTGTCTATAATTTCAGTTAGTTTTGAGGACACACAATACAGTTTCAGTTTAGTTATCGTTTTTTAATTTATTTTTTATTAGTTTCAGTTAACTAAAATGTTTTTTTAATTATAGTTTTTGTTTTTTAGTTAGTTTTAGTTTACTATTATAACCTTGGTACCCGTCAGAGCGCGGGGGGTAGGGGGTAAATATTAGGGCTGACCTCGATTAGTCGAATAGTCGACTAATCGATCGGAACGGGTCTCAGTCGACTGACCACCTCTCAGTCAGTGTTGTTTTAGTCATAGTCTCTTGAATAGTTTTCAATTCGTTTTAGTCACATTTTAGTCACCTGCTGGAATGTGTTAAGTGTTAGTTTAGTTTTAGTCGACTAAATGTCATGAGATTTTAGTCAACTAAATCTCCAGGTGATTTAGTGTTTTGGCGGGTCTTGATGCCGTCGTGTAATGACTGATTTTACACTTGATGAAAATAGCTGATCTATTGTAGATCAGCTATTTCCAGCATGCGACCAAGTGTAAAATGACTTATACTGGATCTCTTGTCCACTAGTCGCTTCCTAACATTTTAGTCTAGTTTTTATCTGTTGACGAAATTGTCAGTATATTTAGTCTTAGTTTTAGTCATCGTAGCTTAGTTTTCATTTAGTTTCCATTCGTTTTTGTCAGTGGAAATAGGTAGCCGACAGACATTTTTCGTCTTTTAGTCGACGAAAACAACACTGGTAGGGGGTAGGGGGTAGGGGGTAAATATTAATACATTTTTTATTTGACATTTCACTAGAGACTAAAGCTCCTTGAGTTTCCATGGGGGTCCTCAGGGCACATACAACAAGAAAACTATCCAACAACACAGAAAAAAACAAATAAGGACTTGTGCTGCTGTCTGTGCTCCCAGGTGTACGCTGCATCCCAACGACTCCTTGGCGATGGAGGGACCGCTGTCCAGAGTCAAGTCTCTGAAGAAGTCTCTGCGTCAGAGTTTCAGACGCATCCGCAAGAGCCGGGTGTCTGGCAAGAAGCGCCCCATCACCTCCACCCCCACCAGCAAGGTAAAGGCTCATACATAGTCTGGATTTTCGGTGGTGAGGTGGCCACCGAACTATAACATGACATCACTGAGGTGACCACCGAACTACAACATGACGTCACTGAGGTGACCACCGAACTACAACATGACGTCACTGAGCCGCGGTGAAGAGCAAACCACCGCCACCGCTCCAGCCCTTCTCTCTGTTTTTACTCACCACCGCTCAACGTTATTTCAGCTCCGGTGGTCACCTCACCACCGAAAATCCAGACTATGAATAGGCCTTAAGAAGCGCCCCATCACCTTCACCCCCACCAGCAAGGTGAAACACACACTCTGCTTCTGACCACTGCCTATAGAGCGCCAAAGTCCTGACGTCACTCGCTCATCCCCTCCATTCCCCTGGTTCTAAAGTCCTGACGTCACTCGCTCATCCCCTCCATTCCCCTGGTTCTAAAGTCCTGACGTCACTCGCTCATCCCCTCCATTCCCCTGGTTCTAAAGTCCTGACGTCACTCGCTCATCCCCTCCATTCCCCTGGTTCTAAAGTCCTGACTTCACTCGCTCATCCCCTCCATTCCCCTGGTTCTAAAGTCCTGACGTCACTCGCTCATCCCCTCCATTCCCCCCCTGGTTCACGGAAGTTTAATTTCTCTCTGGAGAATAACATGGGCTCATCTTAAAATTATTTCATATAAAAGCACTGTGGTCCAAAAATAAACAAGCTGTCTCTGCGTTTGCGACAGTCAGTCGCTCATTTTTTGATGAGTGTCTGTTTCTAGCGAAAATGTAACTAATTCAGCAGTAACAATATAGCGATATAGTATTTCTATATCGCAGTATTGATTTATCATCCTAAAGATAAAGAAAGGAAAGGAAAGTTTACCCAGGGTAACTGGACTAAGCTCAAGAACTTGTTTACAGCCAGGCCCTGTTCATAGAACATTTCATGGTAGAGGTTCAATGCCTTGCTCAAAGGGCACTTCAGCGGTGGTCATTTTAACGTGCCGGTCCGGGGATACGAACTATAGCGACCTTCCGATATCAAGACCGCTCCGCAAACCGTTCGGCCACCGCTGCCCCTAAACATTTGAGTACTTTTTTCCCACTTCCTGTGCAGGTTCAGGAGGCTAACGCAGCGCTAGCGGCGGAGCAGGAGGAGGTGGCTCCGGTGCAGCGCCGCATCGAGCCGCGCTCGGCCGACGACTCGCTCTCCGGTGTGGTCCGATGTCTCTGCTTCGCCGACACCTTCCTACGAGACGGTACGCTACCGCTAACATGCTAACACCGTCATGCTATGTCATAGGGGGGGGGGGGGGGGTGTCGAACTAATGACTGTTGGACTCTTGGTGTCGGAACCATAGACTGTATGGACAAAGCGTTCCGCGGGTCTAACATGAACGTAAAATGAAGCCTGTCAGTCCTTGCAATGGAAGTCTCCATCTTTCTAGATCCGTTTGGGCCCAGCTGGCCATTGGCTGGCCCAGACAACGAGGCGGGACTTCCCCCCTTCTTCTTCGTTGGTTTTTATTTTGACTCGAGTGGGTGGGGGATCCCGTTCATAGACTGTAACGGTAGCCACGCCCCTCAGAACATGCGCGACTTTATGGTCATTCTTTTTATAAATGGGCGCATAATTTTCCAAAAAGAATATTATGACATTAGAAATGAGACTTTAAACTAGTGACTGGAAGCAGAAAGCATGGACTTCTATGGGGCTATGGGTTTTTTTTAGCCCAATGACAGCGCCACAACAGGCCATTATATGAACTTTCATTTCCTTAGTGGCTTCACAAAATATCTGTCTGACTGCCCACAGATGCCTGCACCCTGGTTATAGTCCATTCACATATGAAACACATGGTTGGAATGTTATTATATAACACATTCCTAAAACACTCACATGGACACGTTCACTCATACACGATCATTGTTGTGTTTCATTGTTAACTATACGGGACTGCAATGGAAATAAGCCGTCGGCTTTCTTGCATTTATCCTTTTGATAGTGACGTATAACTATGTGCATTTTGCTGTAAACATGTAAACATTGTCAATAATAAACATATCAATCTAATGGATCAAAAACCTCCAGGAACGCACCACGGCCCCACGCTGTGGGCGGGCACCAACTCGGGCAGCGTGTACGCCTACGCCCTGGAGGTGCCGGGCGTGGGCGTGGGCCGAGGGGGCGTGTCCTCCTCCTCCTCCGGTGGTGGCGGTGGCGAGGGCGGCAGAGACGCGCTGTGCGCCGAGGCCGTCCTGGGGAAGGAGATCCAGCTGATGCACCGGGCCCCCGTGGTGTCCATCATGGTTCTGGACGGCCGCGGGCGCCCGCTGCCCGACCCCTACGAGGCGGCGCAGGACCTGGCCACGGCGCCCGACAACGCCAACGCTCACTCGGTGCTCATCGCCTCCGAGGAGCAGCTCAAGGTATTTACACACAGAACTCGTTTTGAGAGAACCTTGAATATTTCAATTGAGCTTGTACTGTAGATGTGTTGTTTTTCAACAGTGAATGTTTTCAAATAATGCTTAACCCATTTTGGGCGGAAACCCCTTTTGGTGTTAGCATTACACTATGCTTTAGCTATTGAAAAATATCAGATCTACAAGCTCGTAGCTTGTAGGTCAGATATTTTTGAAAAATCGAAGAACGACTGACATAGAAACATGGCTTTTTCAGAAAACTGTCAGGATGTAGAAGAACATTTTTAGAATCTGATCTCAGGTCAGAATGGGTTAATATGAGGTGGCACAGATGCGTCCTCAGATCTAAATGGATTAAGGGAGTAGAAAAATACTGGAAATATGTCAGAAATATGTGTATAAATATATATTGGGGTACACAATGCGAGAGAGCATAAAGCCATGTAATAAACATAACGTTCTCCTATGGCTCTTACAATTAAATCTCTGACGTCACATTTCGGCGACACACACATCTTTGTCAGTGAACAAAATGGCGTCTTACTGTTTGACTGTCATTTGACTGTCATTTCATACAGTTACATTTTTTAAACGCATATTTATGGAATGCCTTTCCCCTAGAGATCAGGCTTGCCGGGTCTGTGCCGCGTTTTAAATCACTCCATTTTTTCAAACTGCATTCAACCCCCTACCCATGTGAATTGTGATTTTCTTATTGATTTCTTCTGTTATTGTTGTGATTTTGTGTATTATTGACAATGTATTTTATTCTATTGTGTGCCTCCTTGCTATGTTTTTATGTCTCTCTGTTAAAGCACTTCTTCTTAAAAGGTGCTATACAAATTAAGCTTTATTATTATTATTATTATTATTATTATTACTGTCTGTCTCTGTCGTTCATGTTTGTTCCATTCCCTCCCTCCGCAGGTGTTCTCCCTTCCCAAGGTCAGCGCCAAGACCAAGTTCAAGCTGACGGCCCACGAGGGCTGTCGGGTCCGGAAGGTGGCGCTGGTGGTTCTGAGTTCTACGACCCAGGAGGACTACAGCGAACACACCATGGTCTGCCTCACCAACCTGGGAGACATGCACCTCTTCAACATCCCCGCCCTGAGACCACAGGTAAGGTTTAGGTTTTAGGACAATAACATATCAAAGAACAAAAATACAATGCAAGGAAGGGAAGAAGCCAGCTGGCTTATTTGGAATCCTTTCCTGTAGGAAGAGGTCATTGGTTTAAAAGTTCATAAAGAACAGTACAGTGTGTGTACATGCGTGCGTGTGTGCGGTTATCCTGACATTTCAATATGTTGTCAGAATGTGTTTGTACATCTCTTAACACATTCTGTACAAAACACGTCTGGAAACGTCATAAGGATCAGAAACGAGTAATACCTTAGACGTCTGTGGACGTCCTAGCGACGTCCAAACGACGCGGGGCGAGATAATAATATTCAGAATTATTCCTTCTTTTTTTTTTGGCATTTCGCTTTTCGCTTGCCGTATGCTAACGCTCTGTGCAAATATTAGCTTGTCATTGACTCCCATGTTAGCGCGGCGGAAAGAATGACTCGTATCTCCTCATCCAGGGCGCTCTCCGTGGTGATGAATGGATCGATATGCTGGCGCTGCATTTCTGCTCCTCATCCGTCTCTCCCGCAAAATATGAACGCTTTTTGGAGTTTATATAAATATATTAAGATGATCGGGGATTATGAGCTCACTTTGTCAAGTCAATTTTTTTAAGAAAGTATTTCCGGTTCATGGCTTTCAGAGTAAAAGCGATCAGACTACTCTGGCACTATAGCGGCCTTTATTTTGATGCACGTTGGCGTACTCAATGTGTTAATGCTGTCTGGAAGGATTTACTGGCCACAAAACCATGAAACGACTGTCAGATGGCGAGGGCGAGAGAGGACGAGTGAGACAGAGAGAGAGAGAGAGAGAGAACACGTAAACATGAAAAGGAGAGCCATTAACCCATTCTGACCTGAGATCAGATTCTAAAAAAATGTCTTCTATGTTCAGTCGTTCTTCGATTCTTTCAAAAATAGCAGACCTACAAGCTCATAGCGCGCCACTCGGTGGCGCGCTATGAGCTTGTAGATCTGCTATTTTTCAATAGCTAAAGCATAGCATAATGCTAACACCAAAAAGGGGTTCCCGTTCAGAATGGGTTAAGTAGTAAAAATGTAGAGAAATGGCGACGAAGGGAAGGAGTTCTCCAGCTGTGGCTGGAAAGACAAAAGAAGGAACTGAGAGAGAGAGAGAGAGAGAGAGAGAGAGAGGCCCACTGTGAAGCAGACTGGTGTGTGTGTGTGTGTGTGTGTGTGTGTGCGTATGCATGCGATTAACTTAAGTAAAAGTATCAATACTGTACTAGTACTGCGCTAGCTCCCCTCAAAGAGCCAGAATTCAAAATGCTTGTCATTCAGCCTCACTTTGAGTTGCTCAGTGGACTGTCTCTCACAGCGATATGGAGAAAAGTATCACACCCGCGTGACGTGAGCGGCACTGTTATCACCATACATCACATTCCGTGCTCAGCCAGTCAGCTTAAGCACATTCCGCGCACGCACACACACACACACACACACACACACACAGCCTCAAAATACAACACAGCTCAGTGTTAGGGAACGCTGTAGTGTGTGGAAGACCCATAGACCCATAGATCCATAGACCCCAAGGTAGCCGCTATGAAGTAATAAATATAGCATTAGAGTTCAAAGGGTGCAGATGAAGAACAGCTGCACTAATTGGCGTCGTTAAGGCGTGCATGGCAACAGTTTGTGTCGCGTGTGATTTCACACCAGAAGATATAAGATGATGCACCGGGTTGAAAATGACTGTAGACGTCGAGAGAGAGAAGAGAGCGATACAGACAGACAGACAGACAGACAGACAGACAGACAGACAGACAGACAGACAGACAGACAGACAGACAGACAGACAGACAGACAGACAGATATATAGATAGATAGATGTTGTCTTGGACCGTTTCCAAAGCAGGAGGACCAAAGCGAGTCTATCATGCTGCTGTAGCAGTGAGGAACAAACTGTATTCCTTTGGAGGCTGCTGTGATGGAATAACCTTCAACAACATGCTGGAACAGATCGATGTCCATGTCTTAAACACAGTGTCTTTATGCTGGAAGAAGTTACCTCCAGTGGAACCAGGAAGAGGAGACGGTCACCTTGAGGTTCCATCCAGGCGCTACGGCCACACAGCTGTGTTGGTTGAAGATACAGTCTACATCTGGGGAGGCTATCCTTACTGCAATGTGCTTTATGCATTTGGTGTTGACTCCCACAGATGGTTCCAACCCAGGGTTTCTGGGACTGTTCCAGAGGAGAGGGCCCACCACTCAGCCTGTGTGTTGGAGAAGGTCATGTTTATCCATGGAGGAAGATACACTAATGACATGTACAAGTTGGACACCAGCACAATGGTCTGGTCTTTAATTAACACCAGAGGAACTCCACCTCCTGCTGCACCCGATCACTCTGCCACCATCGTCGGGACAAAGATGTTTCTATTCGGCTGGAGGTACCGGGGTTTGGTACAAATCAGAGTGTTTGACTTAGAGACAAACGCCTGGCTGGACACACCTTCTGCACAACTTCTACCAGAAGGACGCTGGCGTCATTCAGCATTTATCTACAATGGAGAGCTGTACATATTTGGTGGCCACAACTTTAACCAGAACTTCAATGATGTGTGGAAATTCAGCCCAGAGACCTTCTCCTGGAAGAAGGTTGAGCCCAAGGGGAAAGGACCATGTCCAATGTATGTTATGTGCTGTTGCATTGTGGGAGATCGTATCATCCTCTTTGGAGGATACAAAGGAGATCAAACTATCTCTGATGAGCTGTTCATCTTAGACTTGAGACCTCGTCTTAAGACGTTATGTAAGCTGGAAGTTATTCAGTACGCTCTGGACCAATCAGAACTCCCACACAACATCAGGTGGGAACTGGCAGCCATGGCAACAGACGACAACAACCGAGACCACATTCCAGACGGAGGAACAGCAGAAAGATCAAGAAATGATGGATCAACATCTCATCCCACCTGATGGTGAGCCACCTCTCAGCATCACTTACTGAGATGCAAACCTCAAGAGACTCCTTCTCTCCAGACAGGCTCTCTAACCATTCAACTAGGCATCAAACGAAAAATGAAAATTGTTCCGTCCAACACAATGTGGTGGAAACACAAACCTGTGTCTATATGTTCCAAACTGAACACGGTGGAACTCTCTTGATTGTATATTTATTTCTATGGTCTTTTTTTATTTAAAGGACCAACCAGTCCTGAAAGGACTTGGTCTCTTATTGTTATTGTTAGTTTTTTTTTCCCCCCTTCTCTTTCTGCCATAAAATGGCAGTTCTATTACATACCTACTGACCGCCAGAGGCGGTGTTTTCAACACCTGGATATACATCGCGCGCACGCGCAGAGGTCGAATATTAATACCAAAATTGTCACTCGTGACCCCCTGTGGGCGTACCGATATAGGTGCCCAGTTCACAGGGTTCATCCTCTTTCATCTTTTCGCCTTCGCAAGTCGATTTATTTTTGAGCTCCTGCTATAGTCCTTCGAGGCTGCATACAGGGGCTCTCGACGCTGGCCATGCCTACGGAGCCTCTACGCATGTCGTTGAAACTGAAACAGCTACGCTTTTGTGTCTCGAAACCAACGGTTGGAGCTGCCTGGTGCCCTCCAGAGACGCGTGGTTTGTTGTTTTTCATGACTGGGGATCCCCCCCGTGCGTTCGGTAGGAGCCACCTTGCGTCCTCCAGAGGCTGCATGGCGGCGATAATTCCCCGCCGGGCTCCCTGGTCCAACTATTATGTTGGACTTTGTTTTCTACAGGTAAGTTGTGTTACTTTACTTGCCCGGCGGGCGCGCCTGCTACAGCGTTAGCTTCGCTTTGCTGTCTGGCGTTACATTGGGTTGGTGTCAGTGTTTGCTCGCTGAAATCCAACTTGTATGATTTGTTACAATTGTCGGTGGCGGCAGGGGCCGTCCATCCTCCCGACTAATGCATTAAGGGTTAGCGGTTGTGTGTGTTCACTATTAACCAAGAGCTAACTTAATGCTTCGTGGTGCTGTTGTTGTGGTCGCGCAGGTTCGTCTCGACAGCGACCGCGGCGGCGCTTATTTGATTATTAATCAATACTCATGTTGAATGGCCGCACGATGCTAAATGAGCAACAGCAATGTTTTCTGCAAGAAGAGTGTGTTCGCTCTGTCGCAGGTGTGCAATCTACCACATATATGTGGCGCTCGGTTGCGTTTGCACCGATGCCTACCAATAAGAGGTTTGTGTGGTCGTGACGTTAATGAGCGTTCCTCCCCAGACGATTTCTGGTTAAGGAACAAACTTTTTCAAAATACAGGTCAAGTTGTAAACTCAGCTCAGTGCTGACTTGCTAGTTTGTTTTGCTCGTTATATCAAGCAGGAATATGACAATGTTGTCACTGTGTGTAGCGTGCTTAACGTCACTGCTTAACTTGAGTGTATACTGCTATCTGAGATACGCATAGTGTTTGTATCTCATAGCTTGAGTGTGATCCGCTCAGCTGCTTTTCGGGCAATACCCGTTTGTGCTTGGCAGTATAATTATTAATATAATGGTTCAAGCTTCTATCGCTTTACCATTGCGTGGTTATCAAACTACGCCTGCATAGTATTGGTAACATATGTACTGATAAGTTGAGGTGAAGAAAATGCCAGCACTCATTGTATGTCCTTTTTCAAGGCCTGTATGGCCTTCCTCAGCGTTATACATGTACATAACATGTACTGATAACCAATAGGCATATAATGCTGTGCTTATCCCTATTTGGACTAGTCCTCATTAGCTGTCTTTGCACTGCCCTGATCCTCCTCGGGGGCAAGACAGCAGAATACTTTGACTAGTACATATGTCATGTACTTGATACTGTAGCTTGAGTGATCCATGCTTTTTGCTGCATTATCACTGACACTGGGGTTGTGTTTCGCTCCACTGCTGTCAGACTGTGCTTGGAACTGGCTTGAGTGGCCTTCGCTCTTCGCCATACATAGTATTGTTGACTTACTGTGTACTGATGGTCATCTTTCACTAGCACCGAGGGCATATTCCGCCCCGCCACTATCATATTGTGCATTGACTAGTATAAGCACCGAGTGTGTTTCGCTCCACCGCTTCATCTAGTATAAACACTGTGCCCATATAGGCATTAAGAGAGTGTCCCTCGCTCCGCTGCCCGCTGTCATCGTTCAGCGTGGGAACTACTGTCACGGTGTGCCATTGACTAGTTTAAGCACTGAGTGTGTCTCGCTCCACCGCTTCATCTAGTATAAACACTGTGCCCATATAGGCATTAAGAGAGTGTCCCTCGCTCCGCTGCCCGCTGTCGTCGTTCAGCGTGGAAACTACTGTCACGGTGTGCCATTGACTAGTATAAGCACTGAGAGTGTGTCTCGCTCCACCGCTTCATCTAGTATAAACACTGAGTGTGTGTTTCGCTATGCTGCCATTATCTGGAGGTTACACAGTAACCGTGGTTATATAAGATATAAGTGAGGCATGTGCGAGTATGTGATTGTATGCCCTCGCTCGAGAGGGCATGTACTACGTCATGACTCAAAAGAGGCCCATTCTCTTATATACTTAATAGAATGTGAGGGTACTATAAGTGCTTCTGTTGCCCGCGCCCAAGTTGGACGCGCCCCATAGCGAACTGCCGAGGGCTAGATCTTCGTATAACCACGACATTGTGTACCTGGTACTCACTACTGCTTTGACATGTGCAGTATACTGTCCGCTTGCTGTCATAGCTTGAGTGTACATCACTCTGCTGCTGTTCAGATATTACTAATATGCTTGGTATTAAAATGGTTGTATATGACAGTCCAAGTGTTTGGCTTTGCCACTATACTAGGGCACTACTTGACACTGTAGCTTGAGTGATTCTCGCTCTTTCGCTACAACTACATAACCAGTAGTATTTAGTGTCTCGCTCTGCTGCCGCTCATGGATTAGTGCAACATGCTGGTCCTCTCTGGTGTGTGTTTCGCTCCACCGCTTCATCTAGTATAAGCACTGTGCCCATATAGGCATTAAGAGAGTGTCCCTCGCTCCGCTGCCCGCTGTCGTCGTTCAGCGTGGAAACTACTGTCACGGTGTGCCATTGACTAGTATAAGCACTGAGAGTGTGTCTCGCTCCACCACTTCATCTAGTATAAACACTGAGTGTGTGTTTCGCTACTTGACACTGTAGCTTGAGTGATTCTCGCTCTTTCGCTACAACTACATAACCAGTAGTATTTAGTGTCTCGCTCTGCTGCCGTTCATGGATTAGGGCAACATGCTGGTCCTCTCTGGTCCCACAGAGGAGGTCCGTTACTTGCGCCTGTAGTCATGTTTCGACTTGGGTGCCGGACACAGGCTATGGCTGTGGTTCTTTCTTCCATCCATCTCCAACCGCTTATCCGTAATCTGGTCGCGAGGGAAACGGCTCCACACCGAGAGCTGCAGACTTCCTCTCCAGATCAGCATTAGCATTCAGCATTTAGCATTCAGCATCCAGATTGCATACTGCTGGCACGTATGTCAACTGTGTTGGCCGTGGTGGGGGCTGATTTGCCTCCCACGGGGATGCTAGCGTTGCGTTGCTAGCGTAGCCCTTGTGAGATGTTGCTCTCTCAACTAGGGGAAATGTCAAGGTGGTACTGTTGGCCACTAAGTTGCTCAGGTTGAGAACTTCTTAACCCATTTAGGGCCGATGCTGTAAACACCTTCAGAATCCTGACCTAGGTCTCTGAATGATTTCAAATGTCTATTTGAAGAATTGAGAAGAGTATATATGTGGATATATACTTGCATAGCAGCAGCAACCCAGACTTGTTCCTGTCCTAATGGGTTGATAAATGGGTACTGCTCTTTTACTGCTGTTTGCAGAGCCGCTGCTCATGGTCTGTGATGAGTAGCACTGACCTTTTAGATTGCCTTCTGTGGGTGACCGAGACAGGGTCCCTAACCCTGAACTTAATGCCAGCATTGCTTCTCTTGTGGTCTCACTAGATGAAGCATTCAAGCTAGTATGGCTATTGCCCATGGCCGCACACAGTGTGGAGTCACTGGCCTGCCAACTAGATCCATGCCATGGCAGCTGGACTGGGACGTGTTAAACGGTCCCTTAATGGTCACCTCATCCTGGCCCTCTGGCCTGGATGGCACGGCACCTATGGGTGATGCTTGTTCTAGGCATTAGCTTACGTGGTAACTAACTGCCCTGATGATGTTGGGGCCTAGTGTGGCCCCAAGGGGCGGCCACGGCGGGTTAGTGAGCCCGCCTGGTGACCTAGAGCCCCTGGATGTCCCGGCTTCAATGCCAGATCCGGCCAGCAATGTGTCCATGGGTGTCGCGGTCTGAGCCCCTAATTGCTCCCCGAGCGCTGTAGAATGGCTGCTCATTGCTCCTAGTAGCAATACGATGGGCAAATGCAGGGGACACATGTTGCGTATGTGCAACTGTACAGCTGAGCTAGCTTGCACATTGATTATAGTCTCAGCATTCTAACAGGCCCCACTTCCAGGGAAGTACAGTGGGACACTTAACACTCTGCCGCCGTTCCAGGCCGGATGTTTGGGCCTGCTACCCAACAGACCTTGCAGCATAGTGCACGGTGAACAAGCAGCTTGGTTCAACTGAAGGTTTCTCCTTGATGCATGTTGTGACTGATGGTGGTGGTTTTCGCCTGATCCTCGATCTCAGACCTACCAGCTGCATCTGGTCATGTATGCTGGGAACAGTGGATGTGCTCCAGGTGGTGCCATATTGAGAATGGTCTGCAAGCATGGCCTTGCTTAAACTCTTAGAGTTAATGGGGGGCTGCCAGACAGCTTCCACTGACCTGTCTCGTCCTGGATGAGTACAGTGCTGCCAGCCACTCCCTCTGGTTGTTGGGCACACCGAAGCGACATAGACAGTTGCTTCTCTAGGGCTGCTTTCATTGCACCCTTTTACATGTCCTGTCTATAATTTCTGGGCCTCAAACCCCAGAATTCTGCCTACCACCGTGGATACGGTTGGGTTACTGTTTCAGTTATGTACAGGCATTTGAGTAAGAGCGTGCTTCGCTCTACTGCCTACCACCTCCAGCCAGTGTCTGTGATGTACACAGCCAGTGTGCAGTGGACTTGGCCCTTGGGATGTTTAGACTTTGTTCGTAACACATGTCAACAGTAGATCTTCCGACCCATTAAGGGGTCGCTCGATCCAGTCAGTCTCTGCAGGAGGTCTTGCCTCATCTTGCCGGTTTCATAGCAATGCTCTTGTTGGGTATACAGTCCAGGTGGCGGACATGCTTCCCATTTAAGCCTCTTGGATCCGATGTTTCGGATCACTCGGCATATGTACGGCAGAGCAGGGTCTTTGGCCTTGAGCGCTTGGCGCGTGGCCAACTGTAGTTCTCCCTTCCGGCGCTGGCCGTTAGGGCAGGACACTCTGGCCCACCCCTGGCCAGGCGACTTCTTGTAAGTCTTCTCTGCACTGCCACTTTTGGTGTCTTGTATCCTTCACAGGATAGGCAGAGGCAGTCGCACAGTAGTATGGTGCTACCATACCGGTCAGGAAGTATGAGGTTCCATGTTTCCGCCTCAATTTGTCTTTCATATTGGGCGGGCTATAGCGACTAGAGGTTTGTTTTTGGTTACCACTGCAGCCGAATCATCCACTGCAGCTTCTCGATGAAGTGCTTTGGCCTCCCCACAGAGACAGAATCCCCTGTCACAGTTTAGGGAGAGGGTGCATTCTCACCCGGGTCACCTTCAGCGGCGTAAATTGACCACTGACAATCATGCCTATTGTCCGAACCCTACTTCATTCTTGTGCATCCTGCATATAATAAAGGTTGCGCTCTCCCTGGACAGCGCCGGTCTCACTTTATTGTGGGTATGCCATCAGCCACGCTGACGGGGCGAGTAATCGCCCCCCTACCATCTGGTACGAGGTACCACTCTACCAGGTTGGGATGGACTTTGTCCCCAGCCCTTGGATAGGGCCGTTCTCAAATGGCTATCTGCTAGTACCATTTGCCCTCACTGCGACTCTACGGAAGTGAGTAGGTTGTCTTCATGCCCTGCCCGGTGCCTGAGACTGGGATGCCGATGGGTCTGGATTTACCAGTCGCCAATCCCTCTTATGTCTTGAAGGACTTTCCGCCTTTCAAGTTGGCTAGCCTATCATTTTCAGTTTGCTCCACAGCCGGGCATGGAGCATTCTAGTACCTACCTATTGTGCCCTGTCCGGGCTCTGTGGCACGCCATAGCCGTCTGTCTGTGATGAAGGGCACAGGAAGGGCTGTGCCTTGATTCAACAGAGACTAACGCAACACTTAGATGTACTTTGATTGTTGCGTTGAGGTAGACTTCTTCAGTAGGCCACAAGGCCTCCCCAGAGGCATTTTGACATGCCGGACCAGGGGGTGGACATCTGTGCTGCAGTGCAGCCAAATGGTCTCCATCTGTTTTGGGCTTTTGCCTAGAGCCAGCCAACCGGACTCTCCCTCACCCTGTGGTGATGGATGTTTGGCTGTCTATTAGATCTGCAAACCGACCTCGGTAAGCGCAGATTCCTCGTGACCTTGTTGGTATGAGTCATCCAGGTGTTGAAAACACCGCCTCTGGCGGTCAGTAGGTATGTAATAGAACGCAAGTTATCTATATAACTATGGTTCTATGAATACCGGATGACCGCCAGAGTTCACTGTCACTCGGAATCTTGACGAAAAGATTTCATGAGGATGAACCCTGTGAACTGGGCACCTATATCGGTACGCCCACAGGGGGTCACGAGTGACAATTTTGGTATTAATATTCGACCTCTGCGCGTGCGCGCGATGTATATCCAGGTGTTGAAAACACCGCCTCTGGCGGTCATCCGGTATTCATAGAACCATAGTTATATAGATAACTTGCGTTTTGGCTGAACCGTGCAGTCTGTTTTCGCGGGAAAAAATGATTATATCGGCCTACATAAAAAACAAAAATCTTAAAGACTATCTGGTACACAGCAAGCTAAAAGGAATCAACACACCAGCACGCCAGAGACCAGAATACATCAAACCCAAACAAATAGTTAAAAATAGAACTACAACATGCGTGTTGGAGATTAAACAACAGATAACAGCCAGCACCAGCAACTGCTTTTATTTAATCACATGTGAAAAATGTGGCTTACAATATGTCGGAGAAACGAGTAAAACAACAGCTGCAACACAAATACAATATTAACAATGCAAAAAAAACA
>NC_137872.1:1167371-1174871 GCF_963924005.1 Protomyctophum bolini
GTAGATGATTGACACAGGGGCGAAAAATGGGTTACAAAATTGTGGGATAAAAAATATATTTAAAGGTCCGCTGACATGCCCCGAAATTAATATGGGTGGTACAGCACATCACGTGGTCTGACTGAAAACAGTTTGAAACAGTTTGAAACGGGGCTACGGCGCTAGCAACAAGTGGCTATAGGTCAGGCTAGCGTTTTTGACGGTACATTTAGCGTCATATTGGCTATAAATGTAATTGAAAAAAATTATTTTTTCGCCAGAAATGCTTAGTTTGAATGCAATTGAGGTTGGCGTGGGGTTTTTTAGGGGAACTGCAGCACAAGCGCAAATTTTGGACTGGAGTCCCATGTTCCCCCGGTCGCCAACACCCCTGTCTGCCCGCTCTGAGACCTCTCAGCCCCGCAGCGCGACAGTCGCGACTACGGACGGTCTGCTGTTGTCTGGCCGCTGTGAGAGCAGCGCGACTACTGTTCTTTTCCCCTCTCAGCCGCAGGCTGACATGTACACCCTCGCTCTCACTCTGTAATACCGTAGTTAGTTACCACAACATTGTTCAAGTGAACTATAGTGTGTTTATGTTTGTATTCATTGTAATAATAAATATCGCTATGCCGAGGCATAGTCTTGCGGACGAGATCTTGAGCCTCTACGGGGGACTGGGCATGTGTGTACACACACAGCATAGCAACTTATGCTACTATTTTGGTGTCACATTTAGCTTGAATACTGGGTGAAAGTCTCATTCAAAAAATTAATTTTTCGCAACATTGTTCAGGTGAACTGTGTGTTTATGCTTGTTCATTGTAATAATCAATATCGCTATGATTATTTTATTTATCGCCGCGTCGCTCCGCATGACAACATACAGTCTAGCCCGTCTCAGATGCAGGCTGCACACGGACGGACGGACGGACGTATAGTCTCTGGTCAGGTCCCCGCATTGAACTGGGCATGTGTGTACGCACACACACACACACACACACACGCAATGGCACGGAATCTGCCTCGGGCGTCTGTAGCTCTCTTCCCCGCTGTCATGCACTATAGCCGTGTGTGTGTGTGTGCGTACACACATGCCCAGTTCAATGCGGGGACCTGACCAGAGACTATACGTCCGTCCGTCCGTCCGTGTGTGTGCAGCCTGCATCTGAGACGGGCTAGACTGTATGTTGTCATGCGGAGCGACGCGGCGATAAATAAAATAATCATAGCGATATTGATTATTACAATGAACAAGCATAAACACACAGTTCACCTGAACAATGTTGCGAAAAATTAATTTTTTGAATGAGACTTTCACCCAGTATTCAAGCTAAATGTGACACCAAAATAGTAGCATAAGTTGCTATGCTACCACGGCCACCAAGCCCGGCGAGCCCGCATAGAAGTCGTTGGGGAAAGCTTTCGCCACTCTGACGTCAGAATCATGATAGCATTGTTTGATAGCAGTTATTAGCTCCCGAGGGGCGTGTCAGTTCTCCTTTAAAAAAAGAAAACCTTAACTCTGAGAGGGTTCAAATGGAACCAAATGGACCTTTATACGGACGGGTCCATTTGGTTCCATTTGAACCCCTCTCAGAGTTACAGTACCAGTTCTGGTCATTCCGGGCTATCCTTTTATTAATATATATATTAATATATCCTTATTATAATTATATAGAGTATCTATGTATGTGTTTCTGGTCATATTATTGTCCACTTATTTAGTATGTCTGTGGCAGAATGGAATGGTGACAAAATTCTCCACACACACACACACACACACACACACACACACACACACACACACACACACACACACACACACACACACACTTGATTGATTGATTGAAATATTTATTAACAGTTTGCAGAATTACAGTACATTTCAAGCACAAACTCAAGATTCAAACTCAAGATTCCGATTTTACAGGGGCCACACCATAGAGTTATATATGAATAGAGAAGACACCCGAGTTCTCCTTCCATCCACTTGCATTAAGTTGCTCAAAAGAAAAGCGCATGAGGCGATTTCACTCCTCCTTCCTGGTATAGGAACAGAGTGCATTCTGGGATGGATTTGCCTCAAACACATGAACGTGCTGGTCTGTTGACTATCATTGTGCCGTTTGTGCTGCGTTCACGTATGAAACATTCGTTCACGTGTCAACGGCCTCAAACACATGAACGTGTGCAATGACGGTCAACGGAGCAGCGCTGGCTCGAGCTGCAATGACAAATTCGGCCACTATGTCCATTTGGCCTCAGGGTTTCCTCCGGGTGCCTTCTCTATTCATATATACTCTAAGGGCCACACACACACACACACGCACAATTTTGCGTCTGTCATCACTCTTTATGTCTCTACTTTCTCTGTGCCTAGCCTCTCTCCCTCTCTCCTTCTCTTCCCTTGCTACTGTTTACCTCTGCCTTCTTGGCGCTGGATGCTGTTCCTCTGTATTGCTCTTGTCCCAAAACCATTCAAGGGTCTTGAGGGGGGGGGGGGGGGGGGGGCGGGGGGTCCACTCTGGTCTCTATGGTAACCATTCAGAATGCCCCCCCCCCCCTCCTCTCCGATTGGAAATGCGAGTTGTCATAGCGACTGTCTGGAGTACGGTTTTGTTTACATGCTCCAGAGCGCGCTATATAGCGAGAAAGGGGGAAAAAACCAACAACTGAAATTGACAGTTTATACAATTGATCAATTTCAAGCATTTTCTTCATCTTTGAAAGATGAAAGTGAAGGACTCTCCCCCCACCCCCCCCCCCCCCCAGTCCCTGGTTGATGTATTTTTTAGTCAGCTTTCTATCTTCACAAAATGTTTTTGATGTCCTCAAGGATATAACCTGCAGTGACCTGACCATCCATGTTCACGCGGGGGAAATGTGTAAAGGAATAATAAGAGGAACACCCTCAGGGTTAAATAGAGCCACATTTAAACTGGTTCCATCACAAGACTCAATAAAAAACTATTCATTCTGAAACGGGTAGTCCCGACTCCCAATACTTGATTCTGATTGGCTGGTTACCGTCACGTGACCGGTGTAAATTCCACCGATAACCCACTCCTTCAATCACTTTATATCATTCGCAGCTGATTCCAGCTGTACTGGGGAAGGGGAGCGCTTGATTGCTTTACAAACACATGCCGTGCGGGCGTCTATAAGCTCCGCCCGGCTCATATGACTGTGAATTACCCCTCAGGGCTGACGGAGGACCCTAAACCCCTAAACCCTAAACCCCTAACCCCCTCAGGGCTGACGGAGGACCCTCAGAGCGGCCTGTCCTCCCCCGGGGGTCTGGACACCCCCCTGGACTCCCCTCTCAGCTGTGCTGACATCACCCTGGACTCCACTGGAGAGCTGACTATGGAGGACGTCAGGGACTTCCTAACGTAAGACACACGCACACACGCACGCACGCACGCACGCACGCACGGAGCATGGAGTACAGGCTTTAGTTTAGACACACTGTTGGTCCGACTGTCATTAGACCGAAACCGCAAAGCACGGAAGCGGCTCACGTTCGACCGCATGTCTGTCTGTCTGTCTGTCTGTCTGTCTGTCTGTCCGACCGTTGTTTCTGCATGTCTGTCCGTTGGTGTGTCTAATCTCTGTGTGTGTGTGTGTGTGTGTGTGTGTGTGTGTGTGTGTGTGTGTGTGTGTGTGTGTGTGTGTGTGTGTGTGTGTGTGTGTGTGTGTGTGTGTGTGTGCGCGCGCAGCACTGTGGACGAGGCAGAGAACAACTTGAAAAACATCAAAGAGGAGGAGGGTCGTTCTACTGGCATCCTTATCAATTGAACAGGTGACAGAACACACACACACACACACACACACACACACGCACGCTCTCTCTCTCTCTCTCTTTTCACACACACACATGCTCTCTCTCTTTCTCACACACACACACACACACACGCTCTCTCTCTTTCACACACACACACACACACACACACACACGCTCTCTCTCTTTCACACACACACACACACACACACGCTCTCTCTCTCTCTCTTTCACACACACACACACACATGCTCTCTCTCTTTCTTTCTCACACACACACACACACACACACACACACACACACACCTGTTTCTAATGAAGCGTGTCTACCAGGGTGTGTAAACTTCAAAGGGTTTTTTTTTCCGTCTATAAAGCGCTACATTCCTCCTCCGTCCATCCCATCTCTGGAGAGGACAAAAAGAAAAGCACAGACAGCGTCTCCTTAACGAGGCAGACATACTTGAGACAGCATTTATATACTGTACGCTGCATAACACATACAGTACATGGTATTCCATATAGTACTCTTTATCACATATTCACAAGTATATGATTTATATTATACCACTGTCTATAGCCTTTAATTATGCTGTCCACTTATTGTAAACTCGTTCCTCCCCCCTAGTGGCCGAGTCTGATATTGAAGATGGCTTTAAAACACCTTTGATGCTGGACATTATTGTTCTCTTTTAAACATGTATTTTACACCATTCTCAGATGTCCCAGAAATGGGTAGTTATTTTTTTAAACATTTTAAATATTAAAGAAGAAGAGTGCCTCAAATTGCTGTACTTTTAATATATTTTGATGATAAATATTCTTTGAATGGAATATAATTACATTGGGTAAAATATACTGAGGATGTTAGTGACGGTTTGACAAAAGTGGGGGTTTAGTGTTCTAGGGTTTAAGTGGTTAAAGAGCTACCTTTTGAAGTGTTAGCCTGTGCTTTTTAAATATATTTTTTATCCCACGATTTTGTAACCCATTTTTCACCCCGGTGTCAATCATCTAATGTGATCCTGGGCTCTACACACCCTCCACCAACCTAGTCCCCATGGGGGACAAGGGGAGAGCAACCTAGTCCCCATATATGGGGGACAAGGGGAGAGCAACGGACTTGAACTCATGCTTCCTTCATGCCTGAGTGTCCAAGTTGCTCCTTTACACCTGACAGGGGGGAGTTTCCCTGGTTGGACGTTGTAGCGCGTGGAAGGAACACGTTATTCCAACCAGTTCCTTTCCCCTCCATCAGGCGCCCCGGCTGGCCAGGGGGAGGCAGCATAGTGACCAGTTCCTTTCCCCTCCATCAGGCGCCCCGGCTGGCCAGGGGGAGGCAGTTTAGAGACCAGGGTTAGCCTGTGCTTTTGAAACGTTCTGAGCGCTATATATATATATATATATATATATATATATATATATATATATATATATATATATATATATATTTCTATCGTTTGTATCGGCTGTTGTTTTGACAACATGAGCAACCTTTCTTTTTTTTTTTTTGTATTGTCTTTCAACAGTTTTCAGGGAGGAGGTTGAAGTGGGATATGGACCAACACAGCTGGATGTTGGACTATACAGACAGAAGGAACCGACAGACAGACAGACAGACAGACAGACAGACAGACGGGTAGTGGACGCTCCGGTCCCAGTCCAGTCCCCACGACCCTCCTCCTCCAAACCACCCCAACCAGACCCTGCCACGTCAACAACCAACCAACACCCTCCTTCTTCTTCTTCTTGAAGGATCCTCCTCCTACCTGCCTCCCGGTTACCCCTGGCACAAACCTGGGAGGAAAGCCTTTATATGGACATAAAGGAAGGAAAGAAATTCGTCACCCCCCATGTGTTGAATACTGAAAGTATCACTCGTCGAATTATTTTTTGAGCCGCAGACGACCAGCGGACAGACGTCTACCCACTGAATCCCCACCAGGCAGAGGGTTCTTCTTTTTCATCACCGCATGTGGGTTGTTCTGGATGGCGACAAAATGGCAGCCTGGTTGAGTCCGTGTTCTTAAAACGGCAGGGGGGTTATCCGGAACGGAATGGCTGAAGATTCCGGTGTTCTCTATATGGATTCATGTGGGGATGCGTCGTTGTTGAGCCTTCGTTCATTCGTCACCCCTTTGGCACGTGAGGAAACGCTGACCGGACATGCTTACTGGGTGCTCTCATCCAGCCAATCAGGACACTCATCAGGATGAAGGCCTGGTTTTTAAGAAAAAGGGCTGCAACCTTTATTATGAATGGGACATTTTATCTGCCATGTTTCTGTGGGGTTATTTTCCTTTTTTTTTTTCCTTTTCGTTTAACACGTGTAATGTGTGCCATGTTTGATCCTGCTTGGGGTGCATTCAACATCTCCCCCCACAGCCTGAATTATTGGTGCTCATTTTGGGGAAATAATATCCTTGTTGTGAATATTATTAATAACCGTGCGCACACACACAGTGGTGGATGGATGGATGTATTGGAAGTGTTTTTCACAAACTAACCCAAAGGATGAACTGTGAATCTGTATCCCCGACCGAGACAGAAAGGGAAAACATTGTAGCGATTATTATAGAGAGGGGCATAAAAATGTGTATTTTATTTTTTAGCAAAATGAAGTATAATAATTATGGAACATCTGTGAGAACTAGAGAGCTGTAGCATTTCCTGTTCTTTCTAGCCTGGGTGTGTCACCCACGTTGTTCCTGAAGGGGCAACTCAAACGCACCTGGACAACTTGATTGATTGATTGAAATGTTTATTTGAATAAAGCAATTTTTTTTTAAAACAATATAAACTGAAACGTCAGAATAACAAGCAGTATACAAAATAATAAAAAAAAAAAAAAGCTAATTCAAAAGGAGTGAGAATTAAGAAGAAGCATGCAACTTATTATTGAGGAATATGTTGTCATCGATCGCACACAAGCACACGATCACTGAAGGAACACACTTAACCCATTCTGACCTGAGATCAGATTCATACGAGGTTTTTCCACTGGGACACACACTGGGTCTGATTAACCCATTCTGACCTGAGATCAGATTCTAAAAAAAATGTCAGTCGTTCTTCGATTGCGCGCTACGAGCTTGTAGATCTGCTATTTTTGAAAATAGCTAAAGCATAACATGATGCTATAACACCAAAATGGGTGTCCCGTTCAGAATGGGTTAAGTATCCTAATTATGAAGGTTTTTTTTTTTGTTTTTTTGTTTGTTCGTTTGTTTTCATTTCTATTGAACTGACTGATACGATATTAGATGTTTTATATGGCTTTGAGGAAAAGGTACCGCACAAAGAAAGAAGGTCACTTTGTTATGTTGTGACTGACTGAGAACCACAGATCTGTGAAATAAGAATTATTATAAAGGACCACTTCACCACTTTTCAACATCTCTTCATATAATTGGTCCTCACACAATGTTCATGATAAAACATCACCATTTTTCCCCCCCTACTCGGTCTGTGTCTCGTAGGAGGGCTTTGGGCAGTTCGGACACACCCGTCCACCAGTGACGTCATCATTAGGCAGATTTATTTTAAAATATATTTAGATTTGTATTATCGTGAGAACGATGGCTTCGGCTTTTTGCATTGCAACTTTTCAGGAATAGAAAGCCTGCCGTTTCTATTAGCTTATGGATTCACCATCGATGATGTCACTGGTGGACGGGTTTCTGAACTGCCCACAGCCCTGAGACACAGACTGAGTAGGGAAAGAAATGGTGGTATTTTAT
>NC_137872.1:1179871-1208665 GCF_963924005.1 Protomyctophum bolini
TTCAAAAATGATGAAAAACAGCGCGCTATAGTATGCCGTACGATATGGGCTATAGCCCACGGTCCAAAATGATGAGAAACGAGGCTAACTTTTTTTTTCAAAATTTAAAAAAACATGGGCTATAACCCATCGTTTTTGTCATTTCGTCATTTTTTTCAAATCTTCAAAAATGATGAAAAACTGCGCGCTATAGTATGCTGTACGATATGGGCTATAGCCCACGGTCCAAAATGATAAGAAACGAGGCTAACTTTTTTTTTCAAAATTTAAAAAAACATGGGCTATAACCCATCGTTTTTGTCATTTCGTCATTTTTTCCAAATCTTCAAAAATGATGAAAAACGGCGCGCTATAGTATGCCGTACGATATGGGCTATAGCCCACGGTCCAAAATGATGAGAAACGAGGCTAACTTTTTTTTTCAAAATTTCAAAAAACATGGGCTATAACCCATCGTTTTTGTCATTTCGTCATTTTTTTCAAATCTTCAAAAATGATGAAAAACGGCGCGCTATAGTATGCCGTACGATATGGGCTATAGCCCATGGTACAAAATGATGAGAAACGAGGCTAACTTTTTTTTTCAAAATTTCAAAAAACATGGGCTATAACCCATCGTTTTTGTCATTTCGTCATTTTTTCCAAATCTTCAAAAATGATGAAAAACTGCGCGCTATAGTATGCCGTACGATATGGGCTATAGCCCACGGTCCAAAATGATGAGAAACGAGGCTAACTTTATTTTTCAAATTTTAAAAAAACATGGGCTATAACCCATCGTTTTTGTCATTTCGTCATTTTTTTCAAATCTTCAAAAATGATGAAAAACGGCGCGCTATAGTATGCCGTACGATATGGGCTATAGCCCACGGTCCAAAATGATGAGAGACGAGGCTAACTTTTTTTTTCAAAATTTCAAAAAACATGGGCTATAACCCATCGTTTTTGTCATTTCGTCATTTTTTTCAAATCTTCAAAAATGATGAAAAACGGCGCGCTATAGTATGCCGTACGATATGGGCTATAGCCCACGGTCCAAAATGATGAGAAACGAGGCTAACTTTTTTTTTCAAAATTTCAAAAAACATGGGCTATAACCCATCGTTTTTGTCATTTCGTCATTTTTTCCAAATCTTCAAAAATGTAGAAAAACGGCGCGCTATAGTATGCCGTACGATATGGGCTATAGCCCACGGTCCAAAATGATGAGAAACAAGGCTAACTTTTTTTTTTTTAATTTCAAAAAACATGGGCTATAACCCATCGTTTTTGTCATTTCGTCATTTTTTTCAAATCTTCAAAAATGATGAAAAACGGCGCGCTATAGTATGCCGTACGATATGGGCTATAGCTAGTGTTGTAGTTCTCGAGACATGGTCTCGTCTCGAGACCGGTCTCGAGACCAAATTTTCGTGGTCTCGGTCTTGTCTCGGTCTCGCGCTTCTCGCCTTTTTTTGTCTTGTGGTCTCGTCTCGGTCTCGCGCCTCATTTGTCTTGGTCTTGTCTCGGTCTCGCGCTTCTCACCTTTTTTTGTCTTGTGGTCTCGTCTCGGTCTCGCCTCTCATTTGTCTTGGTCTTGTCTCGGTCTCGCGCTTCTCGCCTTTTTTGTCTTGTGGTCTCGTCTCGGTCTCGCGCCTCATTTGTCTTGGTCTTGTCTTGGTCTCGGACTTATTGTCTCGGGTCTCTTCCCCCACCGAGACCACTCGAGACGAGATGCAAAACGTTCTATTATATCAACGCGATCGCAAGGACTGAGAGAGTGAGAGGAGCAGGAGCCCATTCACATTAATGAATTAAAGACAGCTGTTAAGGAGAACAGCGCTGCATGACGTTCATACAGGTCCAAAGAAGAGCACATGTTGATGTTATTATGATCATTCTATCATGAAATTATATCAGCCTCAGGCAATGGGCTTAAATAAATAAAGTGTCGGCCGGGAGGCGGAGAGTTACGCACGGCATTGACGGCAATACGCATGCAGCACCCGGCATACAGCCTGGCATTTTCATTTCAATATATTCTACCAACAGTGCAAGACTGCAAGCTTTCTTTTTGTGTTGTAATTGTAACTTGTAGCCTGTAGTCGTTTTAATAACGAGGTTGAGCGGTGATCTGAATACTGATCTGAAAATAGCCAATCTACAACTATCACAACGCGTTGCACTGCAGCCGTGCAGTGCGACCGCGACATATGTATGAACTATGAAGCATCGCCTCGGTTTAGTTTCATCATGAGAAGAGTAAAGAACCACCACCTACCTGACGTTACATCTATACCTAAAGTAAACTAAAATCCATCCATCGTCCACCTTATGTGATCATGTCTTGTCAGGCTATAATAAAAACGATCATAAAAACAATCCTTTGTTGTATAACGTGCATGCATGCCTCATTGACATTGTTGGTTCACTACCGATTTATTTACTAAAAGGCTCAAACAGCAGCAACCAAAACCAACTAATAAACTATTGTTTTAATTTGAAGGTGAGCCATAGCCCATAGCCATTAATCTGAAAGGTTTTGGTCGGAAACTGTCAAACTGACAGTGACGGACAGTGTGACAGGTGAGGTCACAGTTCACAGGTTAATTCAGTGCATGCGCAATGCACATGGTTTAATTTGGGGGAACAACAAATGTACTGGTCAATAAGATGTCGGCTAATTCAGCTGTTATAAGGTTTGGCTTTGTGGAACACAAAAATTACATTTGCAAGGATAATGGGGGGGAAAAGCACAGTGCAAAGTGCAAGTTTTGTGGAAAATCATACTCTGAGACGTCAGGAAGAGGGAAAAATAGTCTTGGTCTTGACTCGGTCTCGCCTCGCGGCAGTCTTGGTCTCGGTCTCGACCCTCCTACGCAGGTCTTGGTCTCTGCCCCCTAGGCTCGCATCGGTCTTGGTCTTGGTCTTGGTCTCGACCCTCCAGGTCTTGGTCTTGGTCTTGGTCTCGGCCCCATAGGCTCGCATCGCTATTGGTCTTGGTCTCGGTCTCGACCCTCCAGGTCTTGGTCTTGGTCTTGGTCTCGGCCCCCTAGGCTAGCAGCGGTCTTGGTCTTGGTCTCGGTCTCGACCCTCCAGGTCTTGGTCTTGGTCTTGGTCTCGGCCCCATAGGCTCGCATCGCTATTGGTCTTGGTCTTGGTCTCGACCCTCCTAGGTCTTGGTCTTGTCTTGGTCTCGCTTTAGGTGGTCTCGACTACAACACTAGCTATAGCCCACGGTCCAAAATGATGAGAAACGAGGCTAACTTTTTTTTTCAAAATTTAAAAAAACATGGGCTATAACCCATCGTTTTTGTCATTTCGTCATTTTTTTCAAATCTTCAAAAATGATGAAAAACTGCGCGCTATAGTATGCTGTACGATATGGGCTATAGCCCACGGTCCAAAATGATAAGAAACGAGGCTAACTTTTTTTTTCAAAATTTAAAAAAACATGGGCTATAACCCATCGTTTTTGTCATTTCGTCATTTTTTCCAAATCTTCAAAAATGATGAAAAACGGCGCGCTATAGTATGCCGTACGATATGGGCTATAGCCCACGGTCCAAAATGATGAGAAACGAGGCTAACTTTTTTTTTCAAAATTTCAAAAAACATGGGCTATAACCCATCGTTTTTGTCATTTCGTCATTTTTTTCAAATCTTCAAAAATGATGAAAAACGGCGCGCTATAGTATGCCGTACGATATGGGCTATAGCCCATGGTACAAAATGATGAGAAACGAGGCTAACTTTTTTTTTCAAAATTTCAAAAAACATGGGCTATAACCCATCGTTTTTGTCATTTCGTCATTTTTTCCAAATCTTCAAAAATGATGAAAAACTGCGCGCTATAGTATGCCGTACGATATGGGCTATAGCCCACGGTCCAAAATGATGAGAAACGAGGCTAACTTTTTTTTTCAAATTTTCAAAAAACATGGGCTATAACCCATCGTTTTTGTCATTTCGTCATTTTTTTCAAATCTTCAAAAATGATGAAAAACGGCGCGCTATAGTATGCCGTACGATATGGGCTATAGCCCACGGTCCAAAATGATGAGAGACGAGGCTAACCTTTTTTTTCAAAATTTCAAAAAACATGGGCTATAACCCATCGTTTTTGTCATTTCGTCATTTTTTTCAAATCTTCAAAAATGATGAAAAACGGCGCGCTATAGTATGCCGTACGATATGGGCTATAGCCCACGGTCCAAAATGATGAGAAACGAGGCTAACTTTTTTTTTCAAAATTTCAAAAAACATGGGCTATAACCCATCGTTTTTGTCATTTCGTCATTTTTTCCAAATCTTCAAAAATGATGAAAAACGGCGCGCTATAGTATGCCGTACGATATGGGCTATAGCCCACGGTCCAAAATGATGAGAAACAAGGCTAACTTTTTTTTTTTTAATTTCAAAAAACATGGGCTATAACCCATCGTTTTTGTCATTTTGTCATTTTTTTCAAATCTTCAAAAATGATGAAAAACGGCGCGCTATAGTATGCCGTACGATATGGGCTATAGCCCACGGTCCAAAATGATGAGAAACGAGGCTAACTTTTTTTTTCAAAATTTAAAAAAACATGGGCTATAACCCATCGTTTTTGTCATTTCGTCATTTTTTTCAAATCTTCAAAAATGATGAAAAACTGCGCGCTATAGTATGCTGTACGATATGGGCTATAGCCCACGGTCCAAAATGATAAGAAACGAGGCTAACTTTTTTTTCCAAAATTTAAAAAAACATGGGCTATAACCCATCGTTTTTGTCATTTCGTCATTTTTTCCAAATCTTCAAAAATGATGAAAAACGGCGCGCTATAGTATGCCGTACGATATGGGCTATAGCCCACGGTCCAAAATGATGAGAAACGAGGCTAACTTTTTTTTTCAAAATTTCAAAAAACATGGGCTATAACCCATCGTTTTTGTCATTTCGTCATTTTTTTCAAATCTTCAAAAATGATGAAAAACGGCGCGCTATAGTATGCCGTACGATATGGGCTATAGCCCATGGTCCAAAATGATGAGAAACGAGGCTAACTTTTTTTTTCAAAATTTCAAAAAACATGGGCTATAACCCATCGTTTTTGTCATTTCGTCATTTTTTCCAAATCTTCAAAAATGATGAAAAACTGCGCGCTATAGTATGCCGTACGATATGGGCTATAGCCCACGGTCCAAAATGATGAGAAACGAGGCTAACTTTTTTTTTCAAAATTTCAAAAAACATGGGCTATAACCCATCGTTTTTGTCATTTCGTCATTTTTTTCAAATCTTCAAAAATGATGAAAAACGGCGCGCTATAGTATGCCGTACGATATGGGCTATAGCCCACGGTCCAAAATGATGAGAAACGAGGCTAACTTTTTTTTTCAAAATTTCAAAAAACATGGGCTATAACCCATCGTTTTTGTCATTTCGTCATTTTTTCCAAATCTTCAAAAATGATGAAAAACGGCGCGCTATAGTATGCCGTACGATATGGGCTATAGCCCACGGTCCAAAATGATGAGAAACGAGGCTAACTTTTTTTTTCAAAATTTCAAAAAACATGGGCTATAACCCATCGTTTTTGTCATTTCGTCATTTTTTTCAAATCCTCAAAAATGATGAAAAACGGCGTGCTATAGTATGCCGTACGATATGGGCTATAGCCCATGGTCCAAAATGATGAGAAACGAGGCTAACTTTTTTTTTCAAAATTAAAAAGAACATGGGCTATAACCCATCGTTTTTGTCATTTCGTCATTTTTTTCAAATCTTCAAAAATGATGAAAAACGGCGCGCTATAGTATGCCGTACGATATGGGCTATAGCCCACGGTCCAAAATGATGAGAGACGAGGCTAACTTTTTTTTTCAAAATTTCAAAAAACATGGGCTATAACCCATCGTTTTTGTCATTTCGTCATTTTTTTCAAATCTTCAAAAATGATGAAAAACGGCGCGCTATAGTATGCCGTACGATATGGGCTATAGCCCACGGTCCAAAATGATGAGAAACGAGGCTAACTTTTTTTTTCAAAATTTCAAAAAACATGGGCTATAACCCATCGTTTTTGTCATTTTGTCATTTTTTTCAAATCTTCAAAAATGATGAAAAACGGCGCGCTATAGTATGCCGTACGATATGGGCTATAGCCCACGGTCCAAAATGATGAGAAACAAGGCTAACTTTTTTTTTCAAAATTTCAAAAAACATGGGCTATAACCCATCGTTTTTGTCATTTCGTCATTTTTTTCAAATCCTCAAAAATGATGAAAAACGGCGCGCTATAGTATGCCGTACGATATGGGCTATAGCCCATGGTCCAAAATGATGAGAAACGAGGCTAACTTTTTTTTTCAAAATTAAAAAGAACATGGGCTATAACCCATCGTTTTTGTCATTTCGTCATTTTTTTCAAATCTTCAAAAATGATGAAAAACGGCGCGCTATAGTATGCCGTACGATATGGGCTATAGCCCACGGTCCAAAATGATGAGAGACGAGGCTAACTTTTTTTTTCAAAATTTCAAAAAACATGGGCTATAACCCATCGTTTTTGTCATTTTGTCATTTTTTTCAAATCCTCAAAAATGATGAAAAACGGTGCGCTATAGTATGCCGTACGATATGGGCTATAGCCCATGGTCCAAAATGATGAGAAACGAGGCTAACTTTTTTTTTCAAAATTAAAAAGAACATGGGCTATAACCCATCGTTTTTGTCATTTCGTCATTTTTTTCAAATCTTCAAAAATGATGAAAAACGGCGCGCTATAGTATGCCGTACGATATGGGCTATAGCCCACGGTCCAAAATGATGAGAGACGAGGCTAACTTTTTTTTTCAAAATTTCAAAAAACATGGGCTATAACCCATCGTTTTTGTCATTTCGTCATTTTTTTCAAATCTTCAAAAATGATGAAAAACGGCGCGCTATAGTATGCCGTACGATATGGGCTATAGCCCACGGTCCAAAATGATGAGAAACGAGGCTAACTTTTTTTTTCAAAATTTCAAAAAACATGGGCTATAACCCATCGTTTTAGTCATTTCGTCATTTTTTCCAAATCTTCAAAAATGATGAAAAACGGCGCGCTATAGTATGCCGTACGATATGGGCTATAGCCCACGGTCCAAAATGATGAGAAACGAGGCTAACTTTTTTTTCCAAAATTTCAAAAAACATGGGCTATAACCCATCGTTTTTGTCATTTCGTCATTTTTTTCAAATCTTCAAAAATGATGAAAAACGGCGCGCTATAGTATGCCGTACGATATGGGCTATAGCCCACGGTCCAAAATGATGAGAGACGAGGCTAACTTTTTTTTTCAAAATTTCAAAAAACATGGGCTATAACCCATCGTTTTTGTCATTTCGTCATTTTTTTCAAATCTTCAAAAATGATGAAAAACGGCGCGCTATAGTATGCCGTACGATATGGGCTATAGCCCACGGTCCAAAATGATGAGAAACGAGGCTAACTTTTTTTTTCAAAATTTCAAAAAACATGGGCTATAACCCATCGTTTTTGTCATTTCGTCATTTTTTCCAAATCTTCAAAAATGATGAAAAACGGCGCGCTATAGTATGCCGTACGATATGGGCTATAGCCCACGGTCCAAAATGATGAGAAACAAGGCTAACTTTTTTTTTTTAAATTTAAAAAAACATGGGCTATAACCCATCGTTTTTGTCATTTCGTCATTTTTTTCAAATCTTCAAAAATGATGAAAAACGGCGCGCTATAGTATGCCGTACGATATGGGCTATAGCCCACGGTCCAAAATGATGAGAAACGAGGCTAACTTTTTTTTTCAAAATTTAAAAAAACATGGGCTATAACCCATCGTTTTTGTCATTTCGTCATTTTTTTCAAATCTTCAAAAATGATGAAAAACTGCGCGCTATAGTATGCTGTACGATATGGGCTATAGCCCACGGTCCAAAATGATAAGAAAGGAGGCTAACTTTTTTTTTCAAAATTTAAAAAAACATGGGCTATAACCCATCGTTTTTGTCATTTCGTCATTTTTTCCAAATCTTCAAAAATGATGAAAAACGGCGCGCTATAGTATGCCGTACGATATGGGCTATAGCCCACGGTCCAAAATGATGAGAAACGAGGCTAACTTTTTTTTTCAAAATTTCAAAAAACATGGGCTATAACCCATCGTTTTTGTCATTTCGTCATTTTTTTCAAATCTTCAAAAATGATGAAAAACGGCGCGCTATAGTATGCCGTACGATATGGGCTATAGCCCATGGTCCAAAATGATGAGAAACGAGGCTAACTTTTTTTTTCAAAATTTCAAAAAACATGGGCTATAACCCATCGTTTTTGTCATTTCGTCATTTTTTCCAAATCTTCAAAAATGATGAAAAACTGCGCGCTATAGTATGCCGTACGATATGGGCTATAGCCCACGGTCCAAAATGATGAGAAACGAGGCTAACTTTTTTTTTCAAAATTTCAAAAAACATGGGCTATAACCCATCGTTTTTGTCATTTCGTCATTTTTTTCAAATCTTCAAAAATGATGAAAAACGGCGCGCTATAGTATGCCGTACGATATGGGCTATAGCCCACGGTCCAAAATGATGAGAAACGAGGCTAACTTTTTTTTTCAAAATTTCAAAAAACATGGGCTATAACCCATCGTTTTTGTCATTTCGTCATTTTTTCCAAATCTTCAAAAATGATGAAAAACGGCGCGCTATAGTATGCCGTACGATATGGGCTATAGCCCACGGTCCAAAATGATGAGAAACGAGGCTAACTTTTTTTTTCAAAATTTCAAAAAACATGGGCTATAACCCATCGTTTTTGTCATTTCGTCATTTTTTTCAAATCCTCAAAAATGATGAAAAACGGCGTGCTATAGTATGCCGTACGATATGGGCTATAGCCCATGGTCCAAAATGATGAGAAACGAGGCTAACTTTTTTTTTCAAAATTAAAAAGAACATGGGCTATAACCCATCGTTTTTGTCATTTCGTCATTTTTTTCAAATCTTCAAAAATGATGAAAAACGGCGCGCTATAGTATGCCGTACGATATGGGCTATAGCCCACGGTCCAAAATGATGAGAGACGAGGCTAACTTTTTTTTTCAAAATTTCAAAAAACATGGGCTATAACCCATCGTTTTTGTCATTTCGTCATTTTTTTCAAATCTTCAAAAATGATGAAAAACGGCGCGCTATAGTATGCCGTACGATATGGGCTATAGCCCACGGTCCAAAATGATGAGAAACGAGGCTAACTTTTTTTTTCAAAATTTCAAAAAACATGGGCTATAACCCATCGTTTTTGTCATTTCGTCATTTTTTTCAAATCTTCAAAAATGATGAAAAACGGCGCGCTATAGTATGCCGTACGATATGGGCTATAGCCCACGGTCCAAAATGATGAGAAACAAGGCTAACTTTTTTTTTCAAAATTTCAAAAAACATGGGCTATAACCCATCGTTTTTGTCATTTCGTCATTTTTTTCAAATCCTCAAAAATGATGAAAAACGGCGCGCTATAGTATGCCGTACGATATGGGCTATAGCCCATGGTCCAAAATGATGAGAAACGAGGCTAACTTTTTTTTTCAAAATTAAAAAGAACATGGGCTATAACCCATCGTTTTTGTCATTTCGTCATTTTTTTCAAATCTTCAAAAATGATGAAAAACGGCGCGCTATAGTATGCCGTACGATATGGGCTATAGCCCACGGTCCAAAATGATGAGAGACGAGGCTAACTTTTTTTTTCAAAATTTCAAAAAACATGGGCTATAACCCATCGTTTTTGTCATTTTGTCATTTTTTTCAAATCCTCAAAAATGATGAAAAACGGCGCGCTATAGTATGCCGTACGATATGGGCTATAGCCCATGGTCCAAAATGATGAGAAACGAGGCTAACTTTTTTTTTCAAAATTAAAAAGAACATGGGCTATAACCCATCGTTTTTGTCATTTCGTCATTTTTTTCAAATCTTCAAAAATGATGAAAAACGGCGCGCTATAGTATGCCGTACGATATGGGCTATAGCCCACGGTCCAAAATGATGAGAGACGAGGCTAACTTTTTTTTTCAAAATTTCAAAAAACATGGGCTATAACCCATCGTTTTTGTCATTTCGTCATTTTTTTCAAATCTTCAAAAATGATGAAAAACGGCGCGCTATAGTATGCCGTACGATATGGGCTATAGCCCACGGTCCAAAATGATGAGAAACGAGGCTAACTTTTTTTTTCAAAATTTCAAAAAACATGGGCTATAACCCATCGTTTTTGTCATTTCGTCATTTTTTCCAAATCTTCAAAAATGATGAAAAACGGCGCGCTATAGTATGCCGTACGATATGGGCTATAGCCCACGGTCCAAAATGATGAGAAACAAGGCTAACTTTTTTTTTCAAAATTTCAAAAAACATGGGCTATAACCCATCGTTTTTGTCATTTCGTCATTTTTTTCAAATCTTCAAAAATGATGAAAAACGGCGCGCTATAGTATGCCGTACGATATGGGCTATAGCCCACGGTCCAAAATGATGAGAAACGAGGCTAACTTTTTTTTTCAAAATAAAAAAAAACATGGGCTATAACCCATCGTTTTTGTCATTTCGTCATTTTTTTCAAATCTTCAAAAATGATGAAAAACTGCGCGCTATAGTATGCTGTACGATATGGGCTATAGCCCACGGTCCAAAATGATAAGAAACGAGGCTAACTTTTTTTTTCAAAATTTAAAAAAACATGGGCTATAACCCATCGTTTTTGTCATTTCGTCATTTTTTCCAAATCTTCAAAAATGATGAAAAACGGCGCGCTATAGTATGCCGTACGATATGGGCTATAGCCCACGGTCCAAAATGATGAGAAACGAGGCTAACTTTTTTTTTCAAAATTTCAAAAAACATGGGCTATAACCCATCGTTTTTGTCATTTCGTCATTTTTTTCAAATCTTCAAAAATGATGAAAAACGGCGCGCTATAGTATGCCGTACGATATGGGCTATAGCCCATGGTCCAAAATGATGAGAAACGAGGCTAACTTTTTTTTTCAAAATTTCAAAAAACATGAGCTATAACCCATCGTTTTAGTCATTTCGTCATTTTTTTCAAATCTTCAAAAATGATGAAAAACGGCGCGCTATAGTATGCCGTACGATATGGGCTATAGCCCACGGTCCAAAATGATGAGAAACGAGGCTAACTTTTTTTTTCAAAATTTCAAAAAACATGGGCTATAACCCATCGTTTTTGTCATTTCGTAATTTTTTCCAAATCTTCAAAAATGATGAAAAACGGCGCGCTATAGTATGCCGTACGATATGGGCTATAGCCCACGGTCCAAAATGATGAGAAACGAGGCTAACTTTTTTTTCAAAATTTCAAAAAACATGGGCTATAACCCATCGTTTTTGTCATTTCGTCATTTTTTTCAAATCTTCAAAAATGATGAAAAACGGCGCGATATAGTATGCCGTACGATATGGGCTATAGCCCACGGTCCAAAATGATGAGAAACGAGGCTAACTTTTTTTTTCAAAATTTAAAAAAACATGGGCTATAACCCATCGTTTTTGTCATTTCGTCATTTTTTTCAAATCTTCAAAAATGATGAAAAACTGCGCGCTATAGTATGCCGTACGATATGGGCTATAGCCCACGGTCCAAAATGATGAGAAACGAGGCTAACTTTCTTTTTCAAAATTTCAAAAAACATGGGCTATAACCCATCGTTTTTGTCATTTCGTCATTTTTTTCAAATCTTCAAAAATGATGAAAACTGCGCGCTATAGTATGCCGTACGATATGGGCTATAGCCCACGGTCCAAAATGATGAGAAACGAGGCTAACTTTTTTTTTCAAAATAAAAAAAAACATGGGCTATAACCCATCGTTTTTGTCATTTCGTCATTTTTTTCAAATCTTCAAAAATGATGAAAAACTGCGCGCTATAGTATGCCGTACGATATGGGCTATAGCCCACGGTCCAAAATGATGAGAAACGAGGCTAACTTTTTTTTTCAAAATTTCAAAAAACATGGGCTATAACCCATCGTTTTTGTCATTTCGTCATTTTTTTCAAATCTTCAAAAATGATGAAAACTGCGCGCTATAGTATGCCGTACGATATGGGCTATAGCCCACGGTCCAAAATGATGAGAAACGAGGCTAACTTTTTTTTTCAAAATAAAAAAAAACATGGGCTATAACCCATCGTTTTTGTCATTTCGTCATTTTTTTCAAATCTTCAAAAATGATGAAAAACTGCGCGCTATAGTATGCTGTACGATATGGGCTATAGCCCACGGTCCAAAATGATAAGAAACGAGGCTAACTTTTTTTTTCAAAATTAAAAAAAACATGGGCTATAACCCATCGTTTTTGTCATTTCGTCATTTTTTCCAAATCTTCAAAAATGATGAAAAACGGCGCGCTATAGTATGCCGTACGATATGGGCTATAGCCCACGGTCCAAAATGATGAGAAACGAGGCTAACTTTTTTTTTCAAAATTTCAAAAAACATGGGCTATAACCCATCGTTTTTGTCATTTCGTCATTTTTTTCAAATCTTCAAAAATGATGAAAAACGGCGCGCTATAGTATGCCGTACGATATGGGCTATAGCCCATGGTCCAAAATGATGAGAAACGAGGCTAACTTTTTTTTTCAAAATTTCAAAAAACATGGGCTATAACCCATCGTTTTAGTCATTTCGTCATTTTTTTCAAATCTTCAAAAATGATGAAAAACGGCGCGCTATAGTATGCCGTACGATATGGGCTATAGCCCACGGTCCAAAATGATGAGAAACGAGGCTAACTTTTTTTTCCAAAATTTCAAAAAACATGGGCTATAACCCATCGTTTTTGTCATTTCGTCATTTTTTTCAAATCTTCAAAAATGATGAAAAACGGCGCGCTATAGTATGCCGTACGATATGGGCTATAGCCCACGGTCCAAAATGATGAGAAACGAGGCTAACTTTTTTTTCAAAATTTCAAAAAACATGGGCTATAACCCATCGTTTTTGTCATTTCGTCATTTTTTTCAAATCTTCAAAAATGATGAAAAACGGCGCGATATAGTATGCCGTACGATATGGGCTATAGCCCACGGTCCAAAATGATGAGAAACGAGGCTAACTTTTTTTTTCAAAATTAAAAAAAACATGGGCTATAACCCATCGTTTTTGTCATTTCGTCATTTTTTTCAAATCTTCAAAAATGATGAAAAACTGCGCGCTATAGTATGCCGTACGATATGGGCTATAGCCCATGGTCCAAAATGATGAGAAACGAGGCTAACTTTTTTTTTCAAAATTTCAAAAAACATGGGCTATAACCCATCGTTTTTGTCATTTCGTCATTTTTTTCAAATCTTCAAAAATGATGAAAACTGCGCGCTATAGTATGCCGTACGATATGGGCTATAGCCCCCGGTCCAAAATGATGAGAAACGAGGCTAACTTTTTTTTTCAAAATTTCAAAAAACATGGGCTATAACCCATCGTTTTTGTCATTTCGTCATTTTTTTCAAATCTTCAAAAATGATGAAAAACGGCGCGCTATAGTATGCCGTACGATATGGGCTATAGCCCACGGTCCAAAATGATGAGAAACGAGGCTAACTTTTTTTTCCAAAATTTCAAAAAACATGGGCTATAACCCATCGTTTTTGTCATTTCGTCATTTTTTTCAAATCTTCAAAAATGATGAAAAACGGCGCGCTATAGTATGCCGTACGATATGGGCTATAGCCCACGGTCCAAAATGATGAGAAACGAGGCTAACTTTTTTTTTCAAAATTTCAAAAAACATGGGCTATAACCCATCGTTTTTGTCATTTCGTCATTTTTTTCAAATCTTCAAAAATGATGAAAAACTGCGCGCTATAGTATGCCGTACGATATGGGCTATAGCCCACGGTCCAAAATGATGAGAAACGAGGCTAACTTTTTTTTTTCAAAATTTCAAAAAACATGGGCTATAACCCATCGTTTTTGTCATTTCGTCATTTTTTTCAAATCTTCAAAAATGATGAAAAACGGCGCGATATAGTATGCCGTACGATATGGGCTATAGCCCATGGTCCAAAATGATGAGAAACGAGGCTAACTTTTTTTTTCAAAATTTCAAAAAACATGGGCTATAACCCATCGTTTTTGTCATTTCGTCATTTTTTTCAAATCTTCAAAAATGATGAAAAACGGCGCGCTATAGTATGCCGTACGATATGGGCTATAGCCCACGGTCCAAAATGATGAGAAACGAGGCTAACTTTTTTTTTCAAAATAAAAAAAAACATGGGCTATAACCCATCGTTTTTGTCATTTCGTCATTTTTTTCAAATCTTCAAAAATGATGAAAAACTGCGCGCTATAGTATGCCGTACGATATGGGCTATAGCCCACGGTCCAAAATGATGAGAAACGAGGCTAACTTTTTTTTTCAAAATTTCAAAAAACATGGGCTATAACCCATCGTTTTTGTCATTTCGTCATTTTTTTCAAATCTTCAAAAATGATGAAAAACGGCGCGCTATAGTATGCCGTACGATATGGGCTATAGCCCACGGTCCAAAATGATGAGAAACGAGGCTAACTTTTTTTTTATAAATTTCAAAAAACATGGGCTATAACCCATCGTTTTTGTCATTTCGTCATTTTTTTCAAATCTTCAAAAATGATGAAAAACGGCGCGCTATAGTATGCCGTACGATATGGGCTATAGCCCACGGTCCAAAATGATGAGAAACGAGGCTAACTTTTTTTTTATAAATTTCGAAAAACATGGGCTATAACCCATCGTTTTTGTCATTTCGTCATTTTTTTCAAATCTTCAAAAATGATGAAAAACGGCGCGCTATAGTATGCCGTACGATATGGGCTATAGCCCACGGTCCAAAATGATGAGAAACGAGGCTAACTTTTTTTTTCAAAATTTCAAAAAACATGGGCTATAACCCATCGTTTTTGTCATTTCATCATTTTTTACAAATCTTCAAAAATGATGAAAAACGGCGCGATATAGTATGCCGTACGATATGGGCTATAGCCCACGGTCCAAAATGATGAGAAACGAGGCTAACTTTTTTTTTCAAAATTTCAAAAAACATGGGCTATAACCCACCGTTTTTTTCATTTTTCATTTTTTTCAAATCCTCAAAAATGATGAAAAACGGCGTGCCATAGTATGCCGTACGATATGGGCTATAGCCCACGGTCCAAAATGATGAGAAACGAGGCTAACTTTTTTTTTCAAAATTTCAAAAAACATGGGCTATAACCCACCGTTTTTTTCATTTTTCATTTTTTTCAAATCCTCAAAAATGATGAAAAACGGCGTGCCATAGTATGCCGTACGATATGGGCTATAGCCCACGGTCCAAAATGATGAGAAACGAGGCTAACTTTTTTTTTATAAATTTCGAAAAACATGGGCTATAACCCATCGTTTTTGTCATTTCGTCATTTTTTTCAAATCTTCAAAAATGATGAAAAACGGCGCGCTATAGTATGCCGTACGATATGGGCTATAGCCCACGGTCCAAAATGATGAGAAACGAGGCTAACTTTTTTTTTCAAAATTTCAAAAAACATGGGCTATAACCCATCGTTTTTGTCATTTCATCATTTTTTACAAATCTTCAAAAATGATGAAAAACGGCGCGATATAGTATGCCGTACGATATGGGCTATAGCCCACGGTCCAAAATGATGAGAAACGAGGCTAACTTTTTTTTTCAAAATTTCAAAAAACATGGGCTATAACCCACCGTTTTTTTCATTTTTCATTTTTTTCAAATCCTCAAAAATGATGAAAAACGGCGTGCCATAGTATGCCGTACGATATGGGCTATAGCCCACGGTCCAAAATGATGAGAAACGAGGCTAACTTTTTTTTTTCAAAATTTCAAAAAACATGGGCTATAACCCACCGTTTTTTTCATTTTTCATTTTTTTCAAATCCTCAAAAATGATGAAAAACGGCGTGCCATAGTATGCCGTACGATATGGGCTATAGCCCACGGTCCAAAATGATGAGAAACGAGGCTAACTTTTTTTTCCAAATTTCAAAAAACATGGGCTGTAACCCACCGTTTTTTTTCATTTTTCATTTTTTTCAAATCCTCAAAAATGATGAAAAACGGCGTGCCATAGTATGCCGTACGATATGGGCTATAGCCCATGGTCCAAAATGATGAGAAACGAGGCTAACTTTTTTTTTCAAAATTTCAAAAAACATGGGCTATAACCCATCGTTTTTGTCATTTCGTCATTTTTTTCAAATCTTCAAAAATGATGAAAAACTGCGCGCTATAGTATGCCGTACGATATGGGCTATAGCCCACGGTCCAAAATGATGAGAAACGAGGCTAACTTTTTTTTTCAAAATTTCAAAAAACATGGGCTATAACCCATCGTTTTTGTCATTTCGTCATTTTTTTCAAATCTTCAAAAATGATGAAAAACTGCGCGCTATAGTATGCCGTACGATATGGGCTATAGCCCACGGTCCAAAATGATGAGAAACGAGGCTAACTTTTTTTTTCAAAATTTCAAAAAACATGGGCTATAACCCATCGTTTTTGTCATTTCGTCATTTTTTTCAAATCTTCAAAAATGATGAAAAACGGCGCGCTATAGTATGCCGTACGATATGGGCTATAGCCCACGGTCCAAAATGATGAGAAACGAGGCTAACTTTTTTTTTCAAAATTTAAAAAAACATGGGCTATAACCCATCGTTTTTGTCATTTTGTCATTTTTTTCAAATCTTCAAAAATGATGAAAAACTGCGCGCTATAGTATGCCGTACGATATGGGCTATAGCCCACGGTCCAAAATGATGAGAAACGAGGCTAACTTTTTTTTTCAAAATTTCAAAAAACATGGGCTATAACCCATCGTTTTTGTCATTTCGTCATTTTTTTCAAATCTTCAAAAATGATGAAAAACGGCGCGCTATAGTATGCCGTACGATATGGGCTATAGCCCACGGTCCAAAATGATGAGAAACGAGGCTAACTTTTTTTTTCAAAATTAAAAAAAACATGGGCTATAACCCATCGTTTTTGTCATTTCGTCATTTTTTTCAAATCTTCAAAAATGATGAAAAACTGCGCGCTATAGTATGCCGTACGATATGGGCTATAGCCCACGGTCCAAAATGATGAGAAACGAGGCTAACCTTTTTTTTCAAAATTTCAAAAAACATGGGCTATAACCCATCGTTTTTGTCATTTCGTCATTTTTTCCAAATCTTCAAAAATGATGAAAAACGGCGCGCTATAGTATGCCGTACGATATGGGCTATAGCCCACGGTCCAAAATGATGAGAAACGAGGCTAACTTTTTTTTTCAAAATTTCAAAAAACATGGGCTATAACACATCGTTTTTGTCATTTCGTCATTTTTTTCAAATCTTCAAAAATGATGAAAAACGGCGCGCTATAGTATGCCGTACGATATGGGCTATAGCCCACGGTCCAAAATGATGAGAAACGAGGCTAACTTTTTTTTTCAAAATTTCAAAAAACATGGGCTATAACCCATCGTTTTTGTCATTTCGTCATTTTTTTCAAATCTTCAAAAATGATGAAAAACGGCGCGCTATAGTATGCCGTACGATATGGGCTATAGCCCACGGTCCAAAATGATGAGAAACGAGGCTAACTTTATTTTTCAAAATTTCAAAAAACAAGGGATATAACCCATCGTTTTTGTCATTTCGTCATTTTTTTCAAATCTTCAAAAATGATGAAAAACGGCGCGCTATAGTATGCCGTACGATATGGGCTATAGCCCACGGTCCAAAATGATGAGAAACGAGGCTAACTTATTTTTTCAAAATTAAAAAAAACATGGGCTATAACCCATCGTTTTTGTCATTTCGTCATTTTTTTCAAATCTTCAAAAATGATGAAAAACGGCGCGATATAGTATGCCGTACGATATGGGCTATAGCCCATGGTCCAAAATGATGAGAAACGAGGCTAACTTTTTTTTCAAAATTTCAAAAAACATGGGCTATAACCCATCGTTTTTGTCATTTCGTCATTTTTTTCAAATCTTCAAAAATGATGAAAAACGGCGCGCTATAGTATGCCGTACGATATGGGCTATAGCCCATGGTCCAAAATGATGAGAAACGAGGCTAACTTTTTTTCTCAAAATTTCAAAAAACATGGGCTATAACCCATCGTTTTTGTCATTTCGTCATTTTTTTCAAATCTTCAAAAATGATGAAAAACTGCGCGCTATAGTATGCCGTACGATATGGGCTATAGCCCACGGTCCAAAATGATGAGAAACGAGGCTAACTTTTTTTTTCAAAATTTCAAAAAACATGGGCTATAACCCATCGTTTTTGTCATTTCGTCATTTTTTCCAAATCTTCAAAAATGATGAAAAACTGCGCGCTATAGTATGCCGTACGATATGGGCTATAGCCCACGGTCCAAAATGATGAGAAACGAGGCTAACTTTTTTTTTCAAAATTTCAAAAAACATGGGCTATAACCCATCGTTTTTGTCATTTCGTCATTTTTTTCAAATCTTCAAAAATGATGAAAAACGGCGCGATATAGTATGCCGTACGATATGGGCTATAGCCCACGGTCCAAAATGATGAGAAACGAGGCTAACTTTTTTTTTCAAAATTTCAAAAAACATGGGCTATAACCCACCGTTTTTTTCATTTTTCATTTTTTTCAAATCCTCAAAAATGATGAAAAACGGCGTGCCATAGTATGCCGTACGATATGGGCTATAGCCCACGGTCCAAAATGATGAGAAACGAGGCTAACTTTTTTTTCCAAAATTTCAAAAAACATGGGCTATAACCCACCGTTTTTTTCATTTTTCATTTTTTTTAAATCCTCAAAAATGATGAAAAACGGCGTGCCATAGTATGCCGTACGATATGGGTTATAGCCCACGGTCCAAAATGATGAGAAACGAGGCTAACTTTTTTTTCCAAAATTTCAAAAAACATGGGCTATAACCCATCGTTTTTGTCATTTCGTCATTTTTTTCAAATCTTCAAAAATGATGAAAAACGGCGCGCTATAGTATGCCGTACGATATGGGCTATAGCCCACGGTCCAAAATGATGAGAAACGAGGCTAACTTTTTTTTTCAAAATTTCAAAAAACATGGGCTATAACCCATCGTTTTTGTCATTTCGTCATTATTTTTTTCAAAAATGATGAAAAACTGCGCGCTATAGTATGTCGTACGATATGGGCTATAGCCCACGGTCCAAAATGATGAGAAACGAGGCTAACTTTCTTTTTCAAAATTTCAAAAAACATGGGCTATAACCCATCGTTTTTGTCATTTCGTCATTTTTTTCAAATCTTCAAAAATGATGAAAAACGGCGCGATATAGTATGCCGTACGATATGGGCTATAGCCCATGGTCCAAAATGATGAGAAACGAGGCTAACTTTTTTTTTCAAAATTTCAAAAAACATGGGATATAACCCATCGTTTTTGTCATTTCGTCATTTTTTTCAAATCTTCAAAAATGATGAAAAACGGCGCGCTATAGTATGCCGTACGATATGGGCTATAGCCCACGGTCCAAAATGATGAGAAACGAGGCTAACTTTTTTTTTCAAAATTTCAAAAAACATGGGCTATAACCCACCGTTTTTTTCATTTTTCATTTTTTTCAAATCCTCAAAAATGATGAAAAACGGCGTGCCATAGTATGCCGTACGATATGGGCTATAGCCCACGGTCCAAAATGATGAGAAACGAGGCTAACTTTTTTTTCCAAAATTTCAAAAAACATGGGCTATAACCCATCGTTTTTGTCATTTCGTCATTTTTTTCAAATCTTCAAAAATGATGAAAAACGGCGCGCTATAGTATGCCGTACGATATGGGCTATAGCCCACGGTCCAAAATGATGAGAAACGAGGCTAACTTTTTTTTTCAAAATTTCAAAAAACATGGGCTATAACCCATCGTTTTTGTCATTTCGTCATTTTTTTTCTCCAAAAATGATGAAAAACTGCGCGCTATAGTATGTCGTACGATATGGGCTATAGCCCACGGTCCAAAATGATGAGAAACGAGGCTAACTTTCTTTTTCAAAATTTCAAAAAACATGGGCTATAACCCATCGTTTTTGTCATTTCGTCATTTTTTTCAAATCTTCAAAAATGATGAAAAACGGCGCGATATAGTATGCCGTACGATATGGGCTATAGCCCATGGTCCAAAATGATGAGAAACGAGGCTAACTTTTTTTTTCAAAATTTCAAAAAACATGGGATATAACCCATCGTTTTTGTCATTTCGTCATTTTTTTCAAATCCTCAAAAATGATGAAAAACGACGCGCTATAGTATGCCGTACGATATGGGCTATAGCCCACGGTCCAAAATGATGAGAAACGAGGCTAACTTTTTTTTTCAAAATTTCAAAAAACATGGGCTATAACCCACCGTTTTTTTCATTTTTCATTTTTTTCAAATCCTCAAAAATGATGAAAAACGACGTGCCATAGTATGCCGTACGATATGGGCTATAGCCCACGGTCCAAAATGATGAGAAACGAGGCTAACTTTTTTTTTCAAAATTTCAAAAAACATGGGCTATAACCCACCGTTTTTTTCATTTTTCATTTTTTTCAAATCCTCAAAAATGATGAAAAACGGCGTGCCATAGTATGCCGTACGATATGGGCTATAGCCCACAGTCCAAAATGATGAGAAACGAGGCTAACTTTTTTTTTCAAAATTTCCAAAAACATGGGCTATAACCCACCGTTTTTTTCATTTTTCATTTTTTTCAAATCCTCAAAAATGATGAAAAACGGCGTGCCATAGTATGCCGTACGATATGGGCTATAGCCCACGGTCCAAAATGATGAGAAACGAGGCTAACTTTTTTTTTCAAAATTTCAAAAAACATGGGCTATAACCCACCGTTTTTTTCATTTTTCATTTTTTTCAAATCCTCAAAAATGATGAAAAACGGCGTGCCATAGTATGCCGTACGATATGGGCTATAGCCCACGGTCCAAAATGATGAGAAACGAGGCTAACTTTTTTTTTCAAAATTTCAAAAAACATGGGCTATAACCCACCGTTTTTTTCATTTTTCATTTTTTTCAAATCCTCAAAAATGATGAAAAACGGCGTGCCATAGTATGCCGTACGATATGGGCTATAGCCCACAGTCCAAAATGATGAGAAACGAGGCTAACTTTTTTTTTCAAAATTTCAAAAAACATGGGCTATAACCCACCGTTTTTTTCATTTTTCATTTTTTTCAAATCCTCAAAAATGATGAAAAACGGCGTGCCATAGTATGCCGTACGATATGGGCTATAGCCCACGGTCCAAAATGATGAGAAACGAGGCTAACTTTTTTTTTCAAAATTTCAAAAAACATGGGCTATAACCCACCGTTTTTTTCATTTTTCATTTTTTTCAAATCCTCAAAAATGATGAAAAACGGCGTGCCATAGTATGCCGTACGATATGGGCTATAGCCCACGGTCCAAAATGATGAGAAACGAGGCTAACTTTTTTTTTCAAAATTTCAAAAAACATGGGCTATAACCCACCGTTTTTTTCATTTTTCATTTTTTTCAAATCCTCAAAAATGATGAAAAACGGCGTGCCATAGTATGCCGTACGATATGGGCTATAGCCCACGGTCCAAAATGATGAGAAACGAGGCTAACTTTTTTTTTCAAATTTTCAAAAAACATGGGCTATAACCCACCGTTTTTTTTCATTTTTAATTTTTTTCAAATCCTCAAAAATGATGAAAAACGGCGTGCCATAGTATGCCGTACGATATGGGCTATAGCCCACGGTCCAAAATGATGAGAAACGAGGCTAACTTTTTTTTTCAAAATTTCAAAAAACATGGGCTATAACCCACCGTTTTTTTCATTTTTCATTTTTTTCAAATCCTCAAAAATAATGAAAAACGGCGTGCCATAGTATGCCGTACGATATGGGCTATAGCCCACGGTTCAAAATGATGAGAAACGAGGCTAACTTTTTTTTTCAAAATTTCAAAAAACATGGGCTATAACCCACCGTTTTTTTTTCATTTTTCATTTTTTTCAAATCCTCAAAAAATGATGAAAAACGGCGTGCCATAGTATGCCGTACGATATGGGCTATAGCCCACGGTCCAAAATGATGAGAAACGAGGCTAACTTTTTTTTCCAAAATTTCAAAAAACATGGGCTATAACCCACCGTTTTTTTCATTTTTCATTTTTTTCAAATCCTCAAAAATGATGAAAAACGGCGTGCCATAGTATGCCGTACGATATGGGCTATAGCCCACGGTCCAAAATGATGAGAAACGAGGCTAACTTTTTTTTTCAAAATTTCAAAAAACATGGGCTATAACCCACCGTTTTTTTCATTTTTCATTTTTTTCAAATCCTCAAAAATGATGAAAAACGGCGTGCCATAGTATGCCGTACGATATGGGCTATAGCCCACGGTCCAAAATGATGAGAAACGAGGCTAATTTTTTTTTTCAAAATTTCAAAAAACATGGGCTATAACCCACCGTTTTTTTCATTTTTCATTTTTTTCAAATCCTCAAAAATGATGAAAAACGGCGTGCCATAGTATGCCGTACGATATGGGCTATAGCCCACAGTCCAAAATGATGAGAAACGAGGCTAACTTTTTTTTTCAAAATTTCCAAAAACATGGGCTATAACCCACCGTTTTTTTCATTTTTCATTTTTTTTAAATCCTCAAAAATGATGAAAAACGGCGTGCCATAGTATGCCGTACGATATGGGCTATAGCCCACAGTCCAAAATGATGAGAAACGAGGCTAACTTTTTTTTTCAAAATTTCAAAAAACATGGGCTATAACCCACCGTTTTTTTCATTTTTCATTTTTTTCAAATCCTCAAAAATGATGAAAAACGGCGTGCCATAGTATGCCGTACGATATGGGCTATAGCCCACGGTCCAAAATGATGAGAAACGAGGCTAACTTTTTTTTTCAAATTTTCAAAAAGCATGGGCTATAACCCACCATTTTTTACATTTTTCATTTTTTTCAAATCCTCAAAAATGATGAAAAACGGCGTGCCATAGTATGCCGTACGATATGGGCTATAGCCCACGGTCCAAAATGATGAGAAACGAGGCTAACTTTTTTTTTCAAAATTTCAAAAAACATGGGCTATAACCCACCGTTTTTTTTCATTTTTAATTTTTTTCAAATCCTCAAAAATGATGAAAAACGGCGTGCCATAGTATGCCGTACGATATGGGCTATAGCCCACGGTCCAAAATGATGAGAAACGAGGCTAACTTTTTTTTTCAAAATTTCAAAAAACATGGGCTATAACCCACCGTTTTTTTCATTTTTCATTTTTTTCAAATCCTCAAAAATAATGAAAAACGGCGTGCCATAGTATGCCGTACGATATGGGCTATAGCCCACGGTTCAAAATGATGAGAAACGAGGCTAACTTTTTTTTTCAAAATTTCAAAAAACATGGGCTATAACCCACCGTTTTTTTTCATTTTTCATTTTTTTCAAATCCTCAAAAATGATGAAAAACGGCGTGCCATAGTATGCCGTACGATATGGGCTATAGCCCACGGTCCAAAATGATGAGAAACGAGGCTAACTTTTTTTTTCAAAATTTCAAAAAACATGGGCTATAACCCACCGTTTTTTTCATTTTTCATTTTTTTCAAATACTCAAAAATGATGAAAAACGGCGTGCCATAGTATGCCGTACGATATGGGCTATAGCCCACGGTCCAAAATGATGAGAAACAAGGCTAACTTTTTTTTTCAAAATTTCAAAAAACATGGGCTATAACCCACCGTTTTTTTCATTTTTCATTTTTTTCAAATCCTCAAAAATGATGAAAAACGGCGTGCCATAGTATGCCGTACGATATGGGCTATAGCCCACGGTCCAAAATGATGAGAAACGAGGCTAACTTTTTTTTTCAAATTTTCAAAAAACATGGGCTATAACCCACCGTTTTTTTCATTTTTCATTTTTTTCAAATCCTCAAAAATGATGAAAAACGGCGTGCCATAGTATGCCGTACGATATGGGCTATAGCCCACGGTCCAAAATGATGAGAAACGAGGCTAACTTTTTTTTTCAAAATTTCAAAAAACATGGGCTATAACCCACCGTTTTTTTCATTTTTCATTTTTTTCAAATCCTCAAAAATGATGAAAAACGGCGTGCCATAGTATGCCGTACGATATGGGCTATAGCCCACGGTCCAAAATGATGAGAAACAAGGCTAACTTTTTTTTTCAAAATTTCAAAAAACATGGGCTATAACCCACCGTTTTTTTCATTTTTCATTTTTTTCAAATCCTCAAAAATGATGAAAAACGGCGTGCCATAGTATGCCGTACGATATGGGCTATAGCCCACGGTCCAAAATGATGAGAAACGAGGCTAACTTTTTTTTTCAAAATTTCAAAAAACATGGGCTATAACCCACCGTTTTTTTCATTTTTCATTTTTTTCAAATCCTCAAAAATGATGAAAAACGGCGTGCCATAGTATGCCGTACGATATGGGCTATAGCCCACGGTCCAAAATGATGAGAAACGAGGCTAACTTTTTTTTTCAAAATTTCAAAAAACATGGGCTATAACCCACCGTTTTTTTCATTTTTCATTTTTTTCAAATCCTCAAAAATGATGAAAAACGGCGTGCCATAGTATGCCGTACGATATGGGCTATAGCCCACGGTCCAAAATGATGAGAAACAAGGCTAACTTTTTTTTTCAAAATTTCAAAAAACATGGGCTATAACCCACCGTTTTTTTCATTTTTCATTTTTTTCAAATCCTCAAAAATGATGAAAAACGGCGTGCCATAGTATGCCGTACGATATGGGCTATAGCCCACGGTCCAAAATGATGAGAAACGAGGCTAACTTTTTTTTTCAAAATTTCAAAAAACATGGGCTATAACCCACCGTTTTTTTCATTTTTCATTTTTTTCAAATCCTCAAAAATGATGAAAAACGACGTGCCATAGTATGCCGTACGATATGGGCTATAGCCCACGGTCCAAAATGATGAGAAACGAGGCTAACTTTTTTTTTCAAAATTTCAAAAAACATGGGCTATAACCCACCGTTTTTTTCATTTTTCATTTTTTTCAAATCCTCAAAAATGATGAAAAACGGCGTGCCATAGTATGCCGTACGATATGGGCTATAGCCCACGGTCCAAAATGATGAGAAACGAGGCTAACTTTTTTTTTCAAAATTTCAAAAAACATGGGCTATAACCCACCGTTTTTTTCATTTTTCATTTTTTTCAAATCCTCAAAAATGATGAAAAACGGCGTGCCATAGTATGCCGTACGATATGGGCTATAGCCCACAGTCCAAAATGATGAGAAACGAGGCTAACTTTTTTTTTCAAAATTTCCAAAAACATGGGCTATAACCCACCGTTTTTTTCATTTTTCATTTTTTTCAAATCCTCAAAAATGATGAAAAACGGCGTGCCATAGTATGCCGTACGATATGGGCTATAGCCCACGGTCCAAAATGATGAGAAACGAGGCTAACTTTTTTTTTCAAAATTTCAAAAAACATGGGCTATAACCCACCGTTTTTTTCATTTTTCATTTTTTTCAAATCCTCAAAAATGATGAAAAACGGCGTGCCATAGTATGCCGTACGATATGGGCTATAGCCCACGGTCCAAAATGATGAGAAACGAGGCTAACTTTTTTTTTCAAAATTTCAAAAAACATGGGCTATAACCCACCGTTTTTTTCATTTTTCATTTTTTTCAAATCCTCAAAAATGATGAAAAACGGCGTGCCATAGTATGCCGTACGATATGGGCTATAGCCCACAGTCCAAAATGATGAGAAACGAGGCTAACTTTTTTTTTCAAATTTTCAAAAAACATGGGCTATAACCCACCGTTTTTTTTCATTTTTCATTTTTTTCAAATCCTCAAAAATGATGAAAAACGGCGTGCCATAGTATGCCGTACGATATGGGCTATAGCCCACGGTCCAAAATGATGAGAAACAAGGCTAACTTTTTTTTTCAAAATTTCAAAAAACATGGGCTATAACCCACCGTTTTTTTCATTTTTCATTTTTTTCAAATCCTCAAAAATGATGAAAAACGGCGTGCCATAGTATGCCGTACGATATGGGCTATAGCCCACGGTCCAAAATGATGAGAAACGAGGCTAACTTTTTTTTTCAAAATTTCAAAAAACATGGGCTATAACCCACCGTTTTTTTCATTTTTCATTTTTTTCAAATCCTCAAAAAATGATGAAAAACGGCGTGCCATAGTATGCCGTACGATATGGGCTATAGCCCACGGTCCAAAATGATGAGAAACGAGGCTAACTTTTTTTTCCAAAATTTCAAAAAACATGGGCTATAACCCACCGTTTTTTTCATTTTTCATTTTTTTCAAATCCTCAAAAATGATGAAAAACGACGTGCCATAGTATGCCGTACGATATGGGCTATAGCCCACGGTCCAAAATGATGAGAAACGAGGCTAACTTTTTTTTTCAAAATTTCAAAAAACATGGGCTATAACCCACCGTTTTTTTCATTTTTCATTTTTTTCAAATCCTCAAAAATGATGAAAAACGGCGTGCCATAGTATGCCGTACGATATGGGCTATAGCCCACGGTCCAAAATGATGAGAAACGAGGCTAACTTTTTTTTTCAAAATTTCAAAAAACATGGGCTATAACCCACCGTTTTTTTCATTTTTCATTTTTTTCAAATCCTCAAAAATGATGAAAAACGGCGTGCCATAGTATGCCGTACGATATGGGCTATAGCCCACAGTCCAAAATGATGAGAAACGAGGCTAACTTTTTTTTCAAAATTTCAAAAAACATGGGCTATAACCCACCGTTTTTTTCATTTTTCATTTTTTTCAAATCCTCAAAAATGATGAAAAACGGCGTGCCATAGTATGCCGTACGATATGGGCTATAGCCCACGGTCCAAAATGATGAGAAACGAGGCTAACTTTTTTTTCAAAATTTCAAAAAACATGGGCTATAACCCACCGTTTTTTTCATTTTTCATTTTTTCAAATCCTCAAAAATGATGAAAAACGGCGTGCCATAGTATGCCGTACGATATGGGCTATAGCCCACGGTCCAAAATGATGAGAAACGAGGCTAACTTTTTTTTTCAAAATTTCAAAAAACATGGGCTATAACCCACCGTTTTTTTCATTTTTCATTTTTTTCAAATCCTCAAAAATGATGAAAAACGGCGTGCCATAGTATGCCGTACGATATGGGCTATAGCCCACGGTCCAAAATGATGAGAAACGAGGCTAACTTTTTTTTTCAAAATTTCAAAAAACATGGGCTATAACCCACCGTTTTTTTTCATTTTTCATTTTTTTCAAATCCTCAAAAATGATGAAAAACGGCGTGCCATAGTATGCCGTACGATATGGGCTATAGCCCACGGTCCAAAATGATGAGAAACGAGGCTAACTTTTTTTTTCAAAATTTCAAAAAACATGGGCTATAACCCACCGTTTTTTTCATTTTTCATTTTTTTCAAATCCTCAAAAATGATGAAAAACGGCGTGCCATAGTATGCCGTACGATATGGGCTATAGCCCACAGGTCCAAAATGATGAGAAACGAGGCTAACTTTTTTTTTCAAAATTTCAAAAAACATGGGCTATAACCCACCGTTTTTTTCATTTTTCATTTTTTTCAAATCCTCAAAAATGATGAAAAACGGCGTGCCATAGTATGCCGTACGATATGGGCTATAGCCCACGGTCCAAAATGATGAGAAACGAGGCTAACTTTTTTTTTCAAAATTTCAAAAAACATGGGCTATAACCCACCGTTTTTTTCATTTTTCATTTTTTTCAAATCCTCAAAAATGATGAAAAACGGCGTGCCATAGTATGCCGTACGATATGGGCTATAGCCCACGGTCCAAAATGATGAGAAACGAGGCTAACTTTTTTTTTCAAAATTTCAAAAAACATGGGCTATAACCCACCGTTTTTTTCATTTTCATTTTTTTCAAATCCTCAAAAATGATGAAAAACGGCGTGCCATAGTATGCCGTACGATATGGGCTATAGCCCACGGTCCAAAATGATGAGAAACGAGGCTAACTTTTTTTTTCAAAATTTCAAAAAACATGGGCTATAACCCACCGTTTTTTTCATTTTTCATTTTTTCAAATCCTCAAAAATGATGAAAAACGGCGTGCCATAGTATGCCGTACGATATGGGCTATAGCCCACGGTCCAAAATGATGAGAAACGAGGCTAACTTTTTTTTTCAAAATTTCAAAAAACATGGGCTATAACCCACCGTTTTTTTTCATTTTTCATTTTTTTCAAATCCTCAAAAATGATGAAAAACGGCGTGCCATAGTATGCCGTACGATATGGGCTATAGCCCACGGTCCAAAATGATGAGAAACGAGGCTAACTTTTTTTTTCAAAATTTCAAAAAACATGGGCTATAACCCACCGTTTTTTTTCATTTTTCATTTTTTTCAAATCCTCAAAAATGATGAAAAACGGCGTGCCATAGTATGCCGTACGATATGGGCTATAGCCCACAGTCCAAAATGATGAGAAACGAGGCTAACTTTTTTTTTCAAAATTTCAAAAACATGGGCTATAACCCACCGTTTTTTTTCATTTTTCATTTTTTTCAAATCCTCAAAAATGATGAAAAACGGCGTGCCATAGTATGCCGTACGATATGGGCTATAGCCCACGGTCCAAAATGATGAGAAACGAGGCTAACTTTTTTTTTCAAAATTTC
>NC_137872.1:1208865-1271365 GCF_963924005.1 Protomyctophum bolini
GGAGAGAGAGGGGGGAGAGGGAGAGGTCAGAATGGGGTTAATCAGACCAGTGTGTGTCCAGTGGAAACCTGGTATGATCTGATCTCAGGTCAGAATGGGTTAATCAGACCAGTGTGTGTCCAGTGGAAACCTGGTATGAATCTGATCTCAGGTCAGAATGGGGTTAATCAGACCAGTGTGTGTCCAGTGGAAACCTGGTATAGAATCTGATCTCAGGTCAGAATGGGTTAATCAGACCAGTGTGTGTCCAGTGGAAACCTGGTATGAATCTGATCTCAGGTCAGAATGGCTTTAAGGAGCGTCCTCTTACTCTCCTCCTGGTCCTCCTCGTCCGTACGGCTCAGTGTGTCCTGGGACGGCTGGCGGGACGGCTGGCAGCTCTCCTGCTCCCACACGGTGCCCGTGCCCGTGTTGGAGCGCGACATGGTGGCCAGGCTGAGGCGGTACGCAGACGTGGAGGTGCCTACCGTGCTGATGGACGTCTTGCCTTGGTACGCTGAGGGGGGGGGGGGGGTACAATACAATATTAGTGTTATAAATATTACAATATTACTAGTCAATACCTTGGTACGCTGAGGGATCAATACAATATTAGTGTTATAAAATATTGCAATATTACTAGTCAATACCTTGGTACGCTGAGGGATCAATACAATATTAGTGTTATAAAATATTGCAATATTACTAGTCAATACCTTGGTACGCTGAGGGATCAATACAATATTAGTGTTATAAAATATTGCAATATTACTAGTCAATACCTTGGTAGGCTGCTGGACCGGAGCAGGGCCGTGCAGAGAGCACTGGGGGGGCAGGGGCTCAAACCCCAGAAAAGGGCACACGTGTGGGCACGCGTAGCGCGCCGATTTTTGGGGGTGGTCTTTTTGTGGAGTCCGTCCCTTGTGCCATTTCATGTCATTGGACAGTAAAATAAGCAATTATGTTCTCATAAGGGTCGATTCATACTCCTATTTTAGAGCCGAATAAAAGTTGGTTCGGCTCTGTAGAGCCTACAATGTGACGTCATTTGAGGTTCGGGGGGGGGGTGGGGTACCGTCCTAAAGTCGGCTCTTCGGTGCTACTGAAATTTTCTGACGAGCCGAAATCATTTCGGCACTACAGCGCCGAAACAGGAGTATGAATTAGGGCTGTCAGTTCACCTCTATAATCCAATTCGAATTTCATTGCTTCATTATTTGTAATTTTCGAATATATTCGAATATTTACAGTGTTTATTTTAGCTCATATTTAGCCTATAATAATACACAGATTGACGATGCACGTTCTGTCCACTAGAGGGGCCCCCCTTCCAAACGACAAAACAGTACTTTCAGCCCATGTAATAATGGTTTTCGGCACAAAATAGCGTTTAAACTGTTGTTTTATTGAGCACAGTGCACTCAGCACGGTAAGATTGTTGTCTGTCTATAGTGCAAATGCATTTTACAGTGAACGTTGTATACTTCTGATACAGTATAGTCTGAGTAGTGAGTAGGCTAGTCAGGAATCATGAACAGGACATTTTCTTTTTTCTTTTTAAACAGAATGCTGTCACGATGAACAGGCCATCATTAGTAAATAGCAATGAAGATATATAGAGAAGAAGCCTATATTTTGCGCTAAAGTAATTGTTGAATAACACATAAATGTAGGTTTTAAGGCTAGAATGGCATTGTAGTGGACTATAGTGAGAGGCGAGATTGTCTTTCCTTCATTGCGGGACTGCAGGACTAGTCTGGAGATAGTTAGTCGTGGATGATCAGCTTCAGACAGTCAGTGTTTTGGTTCGTACCTGGAGTTTTGCATTATCTCCGCTGTGCACAGCAGCACAGGGGAACTGTCTTTAATATATCCATGGTCGTTTTCAGTTGCTTTCCATGTGCAGGCTACCATGTGTTTGTTTTGGTAATAGCCTACTGCAGGCGCAGCCATGCTGATTCACGTAATCGCGTAGGACAAAATGAAACCAGCCGGACCAACGTTAATGGTTTAATGCACGTAGGACCCGCATTTTCAAACTGTCCACAATTTGCGACAGACTCGACGGTACTAATAAAACATGCGAGTGATTCTTCTTAGTTGCAGCGCGCTGTGCGACTGTGCGTGTGTGCATGCGTGCAGAGGAGGGAGGAGGTGACGAGGCGCGCGTGTGTGCGTGCGTGCAGATGGGAGATTTCACAGCGGTAGATTCGTTACTCAATCCATTTAGTGAGCGGATAAAATAACATAAAACAAAATAAAAATATTAAATAGAATTAATAAATGATAAAAGCTCCATTCGAATGGCAATTTTAGCTTTCGAATATATTAATTTTTTTAAATATTTGAATTTCTTTCATATTATGAAATTCGTTCTGACAGCCCTAGTATGAATCGGCCCTTAGTCTGCAACTAAAACTAACTGATGGCAGGTTAAAAGATAATTCATTATGATAGTGGAATTATCATTACTGATGCACTTATTCCCCCACACAAGCCCATATTGGCCCCCACACAAGCCCATATTGGCCCCCCACACAAGCCCATATTGGCCCCCCACACAAGCCCATATTGGCCCCCCACACAAGCCCATATTGGCCCCCACACAAGCCCATATTGGCCCCCCACACAAGCCCATATTGGCCCCCCACACAAGCCCATATTGGCCCCCCACACAAGCCCATATTGGCCCCCACACAAGCCCATATTGGCCCCCCACACAAGCCCATATTGGCCCCCCACACAAGCCCATATTGGCCCCCCACACAAGCCCATATTGGCCCCCCACACAAGCCCATATTGGCCCCCCACACAAGCCCATATTGCCCCCCCACATAAGCCCATATTGGCCCCCCACACAAGCCCTTATTGGCCCCCACATAAGCCCATATTGGCCCCCCACACAAGCCCTTATTGGCCCCCACATAAGCCCATATTGGCCCCCCACACAAGCCCATATTGGCCCCCACATAAGCCCTTATCTGGAGAGAGAGAGAAATTTGGAATATACCTGTAAATGTCCTCAGGTCTAAATGGGTTTTAAAACGTTGAGAAGACGCTGCTGAACCCGTCTGTATACCTGAACTGAACCTGTCTGAACCGGTCTGAACCCGTCTGTATACCTGAACTGAACCTGTCTGAACCCGTCTGAACCCGTCTGAACCGGTATGAACCGGTATGAACCCGTCTGAACCACCTGTCTGACCCTCTGAACCGGTCTGAACCAGTCTGAACCGGTCTGAACCGGTCTGAACGGGTCTGAACCGGTCTGAACGGGTCTGAACGGGTCTGAACCGGTCTGAACCTGTCTGAACCGGTCTGAACCGGTATGAACCTGTCTGAACCTGTCTGAACCGGTCTGAACCGGTATGAACCGGTCTGAACCTGTCTGAACCACCTGTCTGACCCTCTGAACCGGTCTGAACCGGTCTGAACCGGTATGAACCACCGGTCTGAACGGGTCTGAACGGGTCTGAACCGGTATGAACCCGTCTGACCCCGTCTGAACGGGTCTGAACCGGTCTGAACCGGTCTGAACGGGTCTGAACCGGTCCGTGTACCTGAGCCGCTGTGCACGGCCTCCTTGAGGATCTTCAGCTCGTTGTTGAACTCGGCGAACAGCGAGCTCTTGCAGAGCGGCCGCGGGATGAAGCGGCGCTCCAGCTGGTCGGCGATGTGGTGACGAGCCGTGATCTCCTCCTGGGACTCGGCCGGCTGGGTCAACAGCTGCAGCGCACGCACACACACACACACACACACACACACACGCACACACACACACACACACACACACGCACGCACGCACGCACGCACGCGCGCACGCACGCACACACACGCACACGCACGCATGCGCACGCGCACGCACACGCACACGCACACGCACACGCACACGCACACACACGCACGCACGCACGGACGCACGGACGCACGCACGCACGCACGCACGCACACACATGCATACACACACGCACACACACACACACACACACACACACACACACACACGCACATTTGAAATGTTTATTTACGTCCACATAATGAGAAGTACAGGAATACCTTGTTACTGTACAAAGGACATAAACACTGCCAGTGCAGTTTGACAGTGGGAGAGCAGCCAGTTACAACGTGCATGGACTGCAAAGCATCGTTACATATGCGATGTCCCCGCGCTGCGGAGCGGACCGTTGCCCCGTCGGCTAGAATGCTGTCGGAAAATAGTCCGCCTCCCTAAGATACTAGCACTTACCTTGCACTTTATGAAGATACTATCACTCACCTTGCACTGTATGAAGACACTCTAGCACTCACCTTGCACTGTATGAAGGGCCTGAGCAGGACAAATATGGGGATTCGGGTCCGCACTATGAAGTCGATGAAGTCCCAGAAGGCCAGGCCGCCCACCTTCCTCAGAGCCATCTCCTTGACCTGCAGACTGAGCCGGTACCACTGGTTCCCCAGGGAACGCTCGAAGCACACCAACACCACCTTCAGCGCTGAGAGAGAGAGAAAAGGGCACGTTTTTTTAACCCATTCTGACCTGAGATCAGATTCATACGAGGTTTCCACTGGACACACAATGGTCTGATTATTATCCCATTCTGACCTGAGATCAGATTCTAAAAATGTCAGTCGTTCTTCGATTTTTTTCAAAAATAGCAGACCTACAAGCTCGTAGCGCGCCACTCGGTGGCGCGCTACGAGCTTGTAGATCTGCTATTTTTCAATAGCTAAAGCATGACATGATGCTATAACACCAAAATGGGTTCCCGTTCAGAATGGGTTAATGTATTTCTTCTTTGAAATGTATTTGTTCGGCCCCAAAATATTCTGTTTGTTTGTCACGATTTGGTCACGATCCGAGTCGGCTTTGTTCGAGGCTTATACAGATCTTTAAATAATTTATTTTTTTGAAATGTCTATGGGGAAAGTGCATGGGGAATTGTTTCCTGGGTCATGGAAGGAGGCGGAACTGTGACACTCTAGTCTACAGTGTCCGACTTCGTTTTGAGTCGATATAAATATGATATATGTTGTTTGTAGCAGCCAGGCACAATTGCTCAGAGTCAGACGAAATACGACATTTGAACTCAGGCCGCTTGTTATTTCTTCACGTTGTCATTACCTATAGAGCACCGAAGTCTGACGTCACTTTCAGTAGAGGGCGTCAGTCCCCAGGTTCATGTATTATTTTAGTTGCATTGAAATCGCCATAGGAGGATTTTTAGATTGCTTCATATAAGAACTGTGTTTGAAAAATAAACATGTCACCCCGGCCGCTTCACTCATGTGGATATGAAGAATCAACTGACTGAGAGAAAACGCTATCGTTACTGCTACTGAATTAGTTAGATTTTCGCTAGAAGCAGACTGTGTCATTATATGAGTGACTGACTGTTGCAAACAATACAGAGACACCTCCCTGACAATAACGATACAGAGACACCTCCCTGACAATATAACGATACAGAGACACCTCCCCGACAATATAACGATACAGAGACACCTCCCTGACAATAACGCCGAGACAGCTTGTTCATTTTTGGACCACAACGCTTATAGTAGACGATATTAAGATCACCCCATGTTATTCTCCATAGAGAAATTACTTCCGCGTACCAGGGGGGGAATGGAAGGGATGAGCGAGTGACGTCAGGACTTCGGTGCTCTATAGGGGGAAACATTATAGGCCACACGTGTATGGATAAGGAGCACATCCACTTAACAGGTTTCAAATTCTATTTGAGCCGACGGAGAGACAGATCTCATTCCAACAGCTGGACCTCTCGACGCTGAAGCAGAGGTACAGTGAGGCCATGCGGGTTCAGAGTTGACTAGTGAAATGCAAATGAGCCATTGACTGGAGCAATGCCCGTCTCCAGGCTGTCAGAAGGTGTGAACGTCACTGCTCGAGGGTCATTTTAGCCAAAAAGTAACAAAAATAAAATGGCTTGTGGACTCGGCTAACCCCTCTCTGTGGAGGTCTTTATACCCAGATAAGCAGCCTGGCTGGTGGACTCGGCTAGCCCCTCTCTGTGGCAGCGGTGGCCCAACGGTTTGCGGGGCGGTCTTGATATCGGAAGGTCGCTATAGTTCGTATCCCCGGACCGGCACGTTAAAATTACCACCGCTGAAGTGCCCTTTGAGCAAGGCATTGAACCTCTACCATGAAATGTTCTATGAGCAGGGCCTGGCTGTAAACAAGTTCTTGAGCTTAGTCCAGTTACCCTGGGTAAACATGGTACCTTCCCTTTCCTTAGTCCAGTTACCCTGGGTAAACATGGTACCTTTCCTTTCCTTAGTCCAGTTACCCTGGGAAAACATGGTACCTTTCCTTTCCTTAGTCCAGTTACCCTGGGTAAACATGGTACCTTTCCTTTCCTTAGTCCAGTTACCTTGGGAAAACATGGTACCTTTCCTTTCCTTAGTCCAGTTACCCTGGGTAAACATGGTACCTTTCCTTTCCTTAGTCCAGTTACCCTGGGTAAACATAGTACCTTTCCTTTCCTTAGTCCAGTTACCCTGCAGGGTAAACATGGTACCTTTCCTTTCCTTAGTCCAGTTACCCTGGGTAAACATAGTACCTTTCCTTTCCTTAGTCCAGTTACCCTGGGTAAACATAGTACCTTTCCTTTCCTTAGTCCAGTTACCCTGGGTAAACATGGTACCTTTCCTTTTCTTAGTCCAGTTACCCTGGGAAAACATGGTACCTTTCCTTTCCTTAGTCCAGTTACCCTGGGTAAACATAGTACCTTTCCTTTCCTTAGTCCAGTTACCCTGCAGGGTAAACATGGTACCTTTGCTCACCCAGATAAGCGGCCTGGCTGGTGGACTCGGCCAGCCCCTCCCTGCGCAGGTCCTTGCCTGTGTCGCCCGGCGTGGAGCAGTGTGCGGGCGAGGCGTCCAGCATGAAGTTCTTGGTGCGCGAGGTGGAGATGATGCGCGGCGGCAGCAGGATGTTGATCACCGTCTGCAGCAGCAGGAAGACCTCCGGCTGCTCCAGGTGGGGGCTGTCTACACAGGGGACACAAAGCAGGAACCATCGTCTTATTGGTTAGGCTGTCTGCACAGGGACACAAAGCAGGAACCATGGTCTTATTGGTTAGGCTGTCTGCACAGGGACACAAAGCAGGAGCCATCGTCTTATTGGTTAGGCTGTCTGCACAGGGTAAAGGGTGTTTATCTGTACCTTTGGGTAAAGGGTAAAGGGTGTTTATCTGTACCTTTGGGTAAAGGGTAAAGGGTGTTTATCTGTACCTTTGGGTAAAGGGTAAAGGGTGTTATCTGTACCTTTGGGTAAAGGGTAAAGGGTGTTTATCTGTACCTTTGGGTAAAGGGTAAAGGGTGTTTATCTGTACCTTTGGGTAAAGGGTAAAGGGTGTTATCTGTACCTTTGGGTAAAGGGTAAAGGGTGTTATCTGTACCTTTGGGTAAAGGGTAAAGGGTGTTTATCTGTACCTTTGGGTAAAGGGTAAAGGGTGTTATCTTTACCTTTGGGTAAAGGGTAAAGGGTGTTATCTGTACCTTTGGGTAAAGGGTAAAGGGTGTTATCTGTACCTTTGGGTAAAGGGTGTTATCTGTACCTTTGGGTAAAGGGTAAAGGGTGTTATCTGTACCTTTGGGTAAAGGGTAAAGGGTGTTATCTGTACCTTTGGGTAAAGGGTAAAGGGTGTTATCTGTACCTTTGGGTAAAGGGTAAAGGGTGTTATCTGTACCTTTGGGTAAAGGGGTAAAGGGTGTTATCTGTACCTTTGGGTAAAGGGTAAAGGGTGTTATCTGTACCTTTGGGTAAAGGGGTAAAGGGTGTTATCTGTACCTTTGGGTAAAGGGTAAAGGGTGTTATCTGTACCTTTGGGTAAAGGGTAAAGGGTGTTATCTGTACCTTTGGGTAAAGGGTGTTATCTGTACCTTTGGGTAAAGGGTGTTATCTGTACCTTTGGGTAAAGGGTGTTATCTGTACCTTTGGGTAAAGGGTAAAGGGTGTTATCTGTACCTTTGGGTAAAGGGTAAAGGGTGTTTATCTGTACCTCTGGGTAAAGGGTAAAGGGTGTTATCTGTACCTTTGGGTAAAGGGTAAAGGGTGTTATCTGTACCTTTGGGTAAAGGGTAAAGGGTGTTATCTGTACCTTTGGGTAAAGGGTAAAGGGTGTTATCTTTACCTTTGGGTAAAGGGTAAAGGGTAAAGGGTGTTATCTGTACCTTTGGGTAAAGGGTGTTATCTGTACCTTTGGGTAAAGGGTAAAGGGTGTTATCTGTACCTTTGGGTAAAGGGTAAAGGGTAAAGGGTGTTATCTGTACCTTTGGGTAAAGGGTAAAGGGTGTTATCTGTACCTTTGGGTAAAGGGTAAAGGGTAAAGGGTGTTTATCTGTACCTTTGGGTAAAGGGTAAAGGGTGTTATCTGTACCTTTGGGTAAAGGGTAAAGGGTGTTATCTGTACCTTTGGGTAAAGGGTAAAGGGTGTTTATCTGTACCTTTGGGTAAAGGGTGTTATCTGTACCTTTGGGTAAAGGGTGTTATCTGTACCTTTGGGTAAAGGGTAAAGGGTGTTATCTGTACCTTTGGGTAAAGGGTAAAGGGTGTTATCTGTACCTTTGGGTAAAGGGTGTTATCTGTACCTTTGGGTAAAGGGTAAAGGGTGTTATCTGTACCTTTGGGTAAAGGGTAAAGGGTGTTATCTGTACCTTTGGGTAAAGGGTAAAGGGTGTTTATCTGTACCTTTGGGTAAAGGGTAAAGGGTGTTATCTGTACCTTTGGGTAAAGGGTAAAGGGTGTTATCTGTACCTTTGGGTAAAGGGTAAAGGGTGTTATCTTTACCTTTGGGTAAAGGGTAAAGGGTGTTATCTGTACCTTTGGGTAAAGGGTGTTATCTGTACCTTTGGGTAAAGGGTAAAGGGTGTTATCTGTACCTTTGGGTAAAGGGTGTTATCTGTACCTTTGGGTAAAGGGTAAAGGGTGTTATCTGTACCTTTGGGTAAAGGGTAAAGGGTGTTATCTGTACCTTTGGGTAAAGGGTAAAGGGTGTTATCTGTACCTTTGCTCCCAGAGCCGACAGTCAGAACAAAAGGAATGAGCAGGTTAAGCAGCATGCCCTCCCGCCTCTCCTGATTGGTGAACGGTGAGATCACGTGACCCAGAGGGAAGTCATCCTTCAGAGCCTGCGTCCAATCAGAAGAAGAGCAGCTTTAGCCCGCGTTAAAAGGGACAGTTCACTACTTTACACGTGTTAATGTATGGTATTTCACTTCATCACACCTTTACACATGTATGTTTAAGGGATACCGGTATGTCACTTTAAAGAAAGACTTAGCTAATTTTATCGTCTAGTCTACTCAGGCTTATGTGTTGCTTGATTCAGTAGTTAGACATCTGATATTCATTTACTGTTTTTCATTTACCGTTTTCATTTAGATAGACGATAAAATGACCAAAAGCTTTTTCGAAAGTGAAATATCCCCATGAATTAAAGTAAATTAAAAGCACGAAATTAAACACTTGGCTGTGTGCGAGTGCGCGTAAGAACCTTCATTGTTGTGGAACGTACGAATGAGAATGTATATAGTGCTTGTACCTGTATCTGCATCAACCAATGAGAATGTAGGTGGTGTACCTGTATCTGCGTCAACCAATCAGAATATAGTTTTTTTTTTTTTTTTTACCTGTATCTGCAGAGCGACCAATCGCACCACGGCCGTGCTGAAGGGGAGGGGGGGGGACAGGTAGGGGCTCAGGTGGAGCAGGGGCAGCCCATCGGCTACACTGGACGGTCCCACCACGCCCATTACCTGAGGACACACCCACAGACCACACCCATTACCTGAGGACACACCCACAGACCACGCCCATTACCTGAGGACACACCCACAGAACACGCCCATTACCTGAGGACACACCCACAGGACACACCCATTACCTGAGGACACACCCACAGACCACGCCCATTACCTGAAGACACACCCACAGACCACGCCCATTACATGAGGACACACCCACAGACCACGCCCATTACCTGAAGACACACCCACAGACCACGCCCATTACCTGAGGACACACCCACAGACCACGCCCATTACCTGAGAACACCCCACCAAACACCCCCACAGACCACACCCATTACCTGAAGACACACCCACAGACCACACCCATTACCTGAAGACACACCCACAGACCACGCCCATTACCTGAGAACACCCCACCAAACACCCCCACAGACCACACCCATTACCTGAAGACACACCCACACGCATGCACATGATTCTAATTATATTGATACCTACTGTAGGGTCACGATTCCATTCTAATTATATTACGAGCCTACGATTCAACGATTGTTGAGATTGAATATTACGATTTTCTTTTTGCGATTCCCCCCCCCCCCCCCCCCACAATATAAAGTCGATGCAGCCAGATAACGTCAATAAGTATTTCTGACATGGAAAAACATCTAAATAAATACAATGAATTAATGAATTAATTCGTTAATGAATAGTTTTTTCAGTAAGAGTAGTCTTAAGCGGATGTCCAAAGCCCAACACACACACACCGGGTGTGCAGTGACGCGGCACAGGCGTTAGCCGCGCTGGAAAATAGAACGGTGGCGTGGCGGAGCGTCAGGCGAGGCGTGAACACGCGTCGGACACCGCCGCCGCCGGTGTGCAGGGATAGGTTCATTGAAAATAACGGAGGGAGGCGGCTGTTTTGACGCGCGGCGTTCGCAGACGGTGTGTGAGGACCTTAAATGTGTCTATGCATGTGTGCATGTCTGTGTTGTTGCATAGCTATTGTTGCGAACGCAATGAGCACTTACTATGAGACCTAGCAGATCATGTCTGTCTGTCTGTGTGTGTGTCTGTGTGTCTGTCTGTCTGTCCCGCTATCCAAATATGGAGTGTGTTGCATCAGCAATCACTCAGCTCCATATATGGGCACAAAAGGGGCCAGGTCCACTCAGCTCCATATATGGACACAAAAGGGGCCAGGTCCACTCAGCTCCATATATGGGCACAAAAGGGGCCAGGTCCACTCAGCTCCATATATGGGCACAAAAGGGGCCAGGTCCACATATACAGTAACAGCGGGACAGACACACAGACAGACAGACAGACATGATCTGCAGGGTCTCAGCTGCGTTCGCTTCCCGCGTTTGCGCGTCTTACTGGTATTAGTGTGTGTGTGTGTGTGTGTGTGTGTGTGTGTACGCGTATGTGCGCGTGCACGCGTGCGTGCGTGTTCCATCCTGTACCAGGTTGACGCAGACGTTGATGAGCGAGCGCAGGTGTGGGAGAAAGGAGATGATTGGCTGACGCTGCAGTGTCAGACAGATGCCCTCGATGAGACTGCTGGCCGCCTCCCACTCCACCTGTCTCCTAGACACACACACACACACACACATTTAACATCTTTATTTGTATTCACATTTTACAATAAATTTCTTGAACACAAACAATAGTGGATGCGCAAACTTGAGAAAACTCTACAACAAGTGCTTCAGGTTACAGATTACGGGTACAGGAAGCATCGCCTTCTCCATATATGGCGACTGCCAATTATTGCAGACACTGAACAGAATTTTGACGATGGCTGATCAGCTCTCGGCTTATTGGGGCATGCCTGCAATCTGCAGGCCCCTCACCACTGATTTATGGACATTACCGAGGCTTCCAAATATGAACACAAGTAGTTGAATGCCTCTTCCAGACTGTGGTCAAATGCACATGCCACTTCCAAAATGGTCACTTCACACACACACACACACACACACACACACACACACACACACACACACACACACACACACACACACACACACACACACACACACACACACACACACACACACACACACACACACACACGCACGCAAACAGAAGCAAGCGTCTGGTGAAAATGTCAGTCTCCCACATGAGCCACGATTGGATAAAATTGGCACCCCGACCTGGGAATGTGTTTTCTGTTACCTGTTAGGCTGTTACTACAGTGCTGGAGAGAAATGGAGGACAAACACTATAATGTCTGCAATGCTTTCTAACCCAATACTGTAAAGCTACTCATGGAGTGCCGTGATCTTCTTTCATGTGTTTATGATGTGACATTATAGTACATTAGTCATTAGAGCCCTTGGCGTGGTTGTAATGTGCAATCATGTCTTCCCTTTGTATTTATAGGGTTTCTTCCTGGAGGCTGAAACCTTGACAGTCAAACGTGCCAATGAAAAATAACTGTGACATAGTGACATCACAATATCATCACAGGAGACCACCTACGCTACTGCGATGTGTCACGCGTGCACAGTACACACACGCACACACCACAGTGACAGCACTTGTTTGCACATTTTCGGGACGAATATCTGAGCGAATGTCGGAACACGGAATAAAATAATCAATGTCAATCGTGTTTTTCACACGAATACACACAACAATGTTGTAGCATTGAGATTAGCTGTGACTCTGTCCATGGTGCTGAAGTCATGTTGTAGCATTGAGACTAGCTGTGACTCTGTCCATGGTGCTGAATTAATGTTATAGCATTGAGACTAGCTGGGACTCTGTCCATGGTGCTGAATTCATGTTGTAGCATTGAGACTAGCTGTGACTCTGTCCATGGTGCTGAAGTCATGTTGTAGCATTGAGACTAGCTGTGACTCTGTCCATGGTGCTGAATTAATGTTATAGCATTGAGACTAGCTGGGACTCTGTCCATGGTGCTGAATTCATGTTGTAGCATTGAGACTAGCTGTGACTCTGTCCATGGTGCTGAAGTCATGTTGTAGCATTGAGACTAGCTGTGACTCTGTCCATGGTGCTGAAGTCATGTTGTAGCATTGAGACTAGCTGTGACTCTGTCCATGGTGCTGAAGTCATGTTGTAGCATTGAGACTAGCTGTGACTCTGTCCATGGTGCTGAAGTCATGTTGTAGCATTGAGACTAGCTGTGACTCTGTCCATGGTGCTGAATTAATGTTGTAGCATTGAGACTAGCTGTGACTCCAAGAACCAAACTCCGCACCATGGGGGACCGGGCCTTCTGCTCAGCTGCCCCTCGGCTGTGGAACGCCCTCCCCGACCACCTGAGAGCACCACAGTCCGTGGACGTTTTTAAAAAGGGACTAAAGACTTTCCTTTTTAGTAAGGCATTTGCCCAGTCGGACTCTTAAGCTGCCCTGTTTTTAACTGTTTTATTCTTATTTTTATTTTACTTTTTAATCTGTAGCACTTTGAGATTTGCTTCAAATATAAAGTGCGTTATAAATAAAATGTATTATTATTTTTAATTTATTGACTCTGTCCATGGTGCTGAATCCATGTTGTAGCATTGAGACTAGCTGTGACTCTGTCCATGGTGCTGAATTAATGTTGTAGCATTGAGACTAGCTGTGACTCTGTCCATGGTGCTGAATTAATGTTGTAGCATTGAGACTAGCTGTGACTCTGTCCATGGTGCTGAATTCATGTTGTAGCATTGAGACTAGCTGTGACTCTGTCCATGGTGCTGAATTCATGTTGTAGCATTGAGACTAGCTGTGACTCTGTCCATGGTGCTGAATTAATGTTGTAGCATTGAGACTAGCTGTGACTCTGTCCATGGTGCTGAATTAATGTTGTAGCATTGAGACTAGCTGTGACTCTGTCCATGGTGCTGAAGTCATATTGTAGCATTGAGACTAGCTGTGACTCTGTCCATGGTGCTGAATTCATGTTGTAGCATTGAGACTAGCTGTGACTCTGTCCATGGTGCTGAATTCATGTTGTAGCATTGAGACTAGCTGTGACTCTGTCCATGGTGCTGAAGTCATGTTGTAGCATTGAGACTAGCTGTGACTCTGTCCATGGTGCTGAATTCATGTTGTAGCATTGAGACTAGCTGTGACTCTGTCCATGGTGCTGAAGTCATGTTGTAGCATTGAGACTAGCTGTGACTCTGTCCATGGTGCTGAAGTCATGTTGTAGCATTGAGACTAGCTGTGACTCTGTCCATGGTGCTGAATTAATGTTATAGCATTGAGACTAGCTGTGACTCTGTCCATGGTGCTGAAGTCATGTTGTAGCATTGAGACTAGCTGGGACTCTGTCCATGGTGCTGAATTAATGTTGTAGCATTGAGACTAGCTGTGACTCTGTCCATGGTGCTGAAGTCATGTTGTAGCATTGAGACTAGCTGTGACTCTGTCCATGGTGCTGAAGTCATGTTGTAGCATTGAGACTAGCTGTGACTCTGTCCATGGTGCTGAATTCACCAGTGATATGACAGTAACTTAATTGGATTCAGACAGCACCATTAGAGTTGTTTCAATCCAAGCTTTGTAGCTAAATTCAGTCATATTAAGTTTAGCAGGAGGACCAGTGCCAGGAGGAAAATAAAAGACATCTTTCATGTCCCTATTTTGGAATATCATTATAGATAAGTTTCATGTATACATTTTGATTAATTTAAAATAAAAAAATGTATAAATCTTCTATGGCACAAAAAAATTTCAGATCCGCCATATATAAAATATATTCATTAATTTGGATGGAAGTCAGTCACTGCAGCCGGAAGAACGCTCTTCTATACTTCCAACATTTCCTCAATTTGGGCGCCAAAAGTTTTCTCTCGTAGAGTTCTGGCAACGGCGGTAGTGACGACAGCAACTTAAATCATTTTGGGCCGGGAACCCCTTTTGATGTTATAGCATCATGTCGTGCTTTAGCTATTGAAAAATAGCAGATCTACAAGCTCGTAGCGCGTGGCGCGCTACGAGCTTGTAGGTCTGCTATTTTTTGAAAAATCGAAGAACGACTGACATTATAGAAACATAGCTTTTTCAGAAAGCTGTCAGGATGTAGAAGAACATTTTTTGAATCTGATCTCAGGTCAGAATGGGTTAAATCAAAGCCTCCGTCCTCTTCTTCTTCCCCCTCCTTATGTGCTCAGGGGGGGGGGGGGGGGAGCGGCGCCCACCTGAGCGTGGCATCTTGTACCTGAGCGTGGGCATCTCGTACCTGAGCGTGGGCATCATCTTGTACCTGAGCGTGGGCATCTTGTACCTGAGCGTGGGCATCATCTTGTACCTGAGCGTGGGCATCTTGCACCTGAGCGTGGGCATCTTGTACCTGAGCGTGGGCATCTCGTACCTGAGCGTGGGCATCTTGTACCTGAGCGTGGGCATCTCGTACCTGAGCGTGGGCATCTTGTACCTGAGTGTGGGCATCTTGTACCTGAGCGTGGGCATCTTGTACCTGAGCGTGGGCATCTTGTACCTGAGCGTGGGCATCTTGTACCTGAGCGTGGGCATCTTGTACCTGAGCGTGGGCATCTTGTACCTGAGCGTGGGCATCTCGTACCTGAGCGTGGGCATCTTGTACCTGAGCGTGGGCATCATCTTGTACCTGAGCGTGGGCATCTTGTACCTGAGCGTGGGCATCTTGTACCTGAGCGTGGGCATCTCGTACCTGAGCGTGGGCATCATCTTGTACCTGAGCGTGGGCATCTTGTACCTGAGCGTGGGCATCATCTTGTACCTGAGCGTGGGCATCTCGTACCTGAGCGTGGGCATCTCGTACCTGAGCGTGGGCATCTCGTACCTGAGCGTGGGCATCTTGTACCTGAGCGTGGGCATCTTGTACCTGAGCGTGGGCATCTCGTACCTGAGCGTGGGCATCTTGTACCTGAGCGTGGGCATCTCGTACCTGAGCGTGGGCATCTTGTACCTGAGCGTGGGCATCATCTTGTACCTGAGCGTGGGCATCTTGTACCTGAGCGTGGGCATCTTGTACCTGAGCGTGGGCATCTTGTACCTGAGCGTGGGCATCTTGTACCTGAGCGTGGGCATCTTGTACCTGAGCGTGGGCACCTTGTACCTGAGCGTGGGCATCTTGTACCTGAGCGTGGGCATCTCGTACCTGAGCGTGGGCATCTTGTACCTGAGCGTGGGCATCTTGTACCTGAGCGTGGGCATCTTGTACCTGAGCGTGGGCATCTTGTACCTGAGCGTGGGCATCATCTTGTACCTGAGCGTGGGCATCTCGTACCTGAGCGTGGGCATCTCGTACCTGAGCGTGGGCATCTCGTACCTGAGCGTGGGCATCTTGTACCTGAGCGTGGGCATCTTGTACCTGAGCGTGGGCATCTTGTACCTGAGCGTGGGCATCATCTTGTACCTGAGCGTGGGCATCATCTTGTACCTGAGCGTGGGCATCATCTTGTACCTGAGCGTGGGGCATCATCTTGTACCTGAGCGTGGGCATCATCTTGTACCTGAGCGTGGGCATCATCTTGTACCTGAGCGTGGGCATCTTGTACCTGAGCGTGGGGCATCATCTTGTACCTGAGCGTGGGCATCATCTTGTACCTGAGCGTGGGGCATCTTGTACCTGAGCGTGGGCATCTTGTACCTGAGCGTGGGCATCTTGTACCTGAGCGTGGGCATCATCTTGTACCTGAGCGTGGGGCATCTTGTACCTGAGCGTGGGCATCTTGTACCTGAGCGTGGGCATCTTGTACCTGAGCGTGGGCATCATCTTGTACCTGAGCGTGGGGCATCTTGTACCTGAGCGTGGGCATCTTGTACCTGAGCGTGGGCATCTTGTACCTGAGTGTGGGCATCTTGTACCTGAGCGTGGGCATCTTGTACCTGAGCGTGGGCATCATCTTGTACCTGAGCGTGGGCATCTCGTACCTGAGCGTGGGCATCATCTTGTACCTGAGCGTGGGGCATCTTGTACCTGAGCGTGGGCATCTTGTACCTGAGCGTGGGCATCTCGTACCTGAGCGTGGGCATCTTGTACCTGAGCGTGGGCATCTTGTACCTGAGCGTGGGCATCTTGTACCTGAGCGTGGGCATCTTGTACCTGAGCGTGGGCATCTTGTACCTGAGCGTGGGGCATCTTGTACCTGAGCGTGGGCATCTCGTACCTGAGCGTGGGCATCTTGTACCTGAGCGTGGGCATCTCGTACCTGAGCGTGGGCATCTTGTACCTGAGCGTGGGTCATCTTGTACCTGAGCGTGGGCATCTTGTACCTGAGCGTGGGCATCTTGTACCTGAGCGTGGGCACCTTGTACCTGAGCGTGGGCATCTTGTACCTGAGCGTGGGCACCTTGTACCTGAGCGTGGGCATCTCGTACCTGAGCGTGGGGCATCTTGTACCTGAGCGTGGGCATCTTGTACCTGAGCGTGGGCATCTTGTACCTGAGCGTGGGCATCATCTTGTACCTGAGCGTGGGCATCATCTTGTACCTGAGCGTGGGCATCTTGTACCTGAGCGTGGGCATCATCTTGTACCTGAGCGTGGGCATCATCTTGTACCTGAGCGTGGGCATCATCTTGTACCTGAGCGTGGGCATCATCTTGTACCTGAGCGTGGGCATCTTGTACCTGAGCGTGGGCATCTTGTACCTGAGTGTGGGCATCTTGTACCTGAGCGTGGGCACCTTGTACCTGAGCGTGGGCATCTTGTACCTGAGCGTGGGCATCTTGTACCTGAGCGTGGGCACCTTGTACCTGAGCGTGGGCATCTTGTACCTGAGTGTGGGCATCTCGTACCTGAGCGTGGGCATCTTGTACCTGAGCGTGGGCATCTCGTACCTGAGTGTGGGCATCTCGTACCTGAGCGTGGGCATCTTGTACCTGAGCGTGGGCATCTTGTACCTGAGCGTGGGCATCATCTTGTACCTGAGCGTGGGCATCTTGTACCTGAGCGTGGGCATCATCTTGTACCTGAGCGTGGGCATCTTGTACCTGAGCGTGGGCATCATCTTGTACCTGAGCGTGGGCATCTTGTACCTGAGCGTGGGCATCATCTTGTACCTGAGCGTGGGCATCTTGTACCTGAGCGTGGGCATCTCGTACCTGAGCGTGGGCATCATCTCGTACCTGAGCGTGGGCATCATGTACCTGAGCGTGGGCATCTCGTACCTGAGCGTGGGCATCTTGTGGATCTTGTTGAACATGCGGTCCAGCCTCTTGAGGATGAGGATGAGGGCGGGCCGCACCGCCTCGGCCGACCAGTCCGTGATGGGCAGCATCTCCGTCACGTAGCGTCGCAGGCCGCGGCTCTCCATGGTCAGCGTGTCGTACGGCGCCAGCTTCAGCAGCGCATGGGCGATCTCCGCCAGCCTGTGGTTGGGGGTATGTGCATGTATATATATATATTATTCTTTTTTTTCTTTTTTTTTTTACAATTTTATTTATACATTTTCAGGTTTTTAACCCATTTTTACCCGAGATCAGATTCTAAAAATGACAGTTTTCTGAAAAAGCTATTGTTTCGATGTCAGTCGTTCTTCGATTTCTTAAAAAATAGCAGACCGACAAGCTCGTAGCGCGCCACTCGGTCAGCTATTTTCAGCATGCAAGTGTAAAAGGACTTATACTGGATCTCTTGTCCACTACTAGTCCCTTCCTAACATTTTAGTCTAGTTTTTATTTGTCTAAGAAATTGTCAGTAAATTTAGTCTTAATTTCAGTCATCGTAGCTTAATTTTCATTTAGTTTCAATTTGTTTTTGTCAGTGAAAAACTTAGTTTTAGTCGACGAAAACAACACTGGCACACGCACACACACGTGTACCTCATGTGGGACTTGATGTCGAGCAGCTCCAGGGCGATGACTCGCGGCTCTCCGGCGACGTTCTGCAGGATCTTGAGGCGCGGGCCGCAGTGCTTGTAGAACTCCGTGCAGACGTTGAGCAGAGACTCGCGCGGGCGCCGGAACTCCTCGCGGGCCATGCGCTCGTCCAGCTCCTCCCGGGGCACGCCCTGCCCCTCCTCCAGGAGGTGGAGGTTGTCCCTGCACGCACGCACGCACACGCATGCACAGATTGCACGCACACGCATGCACACACAAAGCCATTAATACACCAATCTGGGAACTGAATCTGTTTTCATCCACCAAGTACATTTGGTTAAGTACAATATTTGTACTTAAAATGTCAATACCTTTGTTCTTCTACTCATTTTGAAAATAAAATATTTTTTTTGAAACAATTTGTAAAATGTTTTGGAAACAAAGAAGTATAGTGTTGGAAGTGTGTATAGAGGAATCTAATATGTCTAAAACTATTTGTTACATTTTGATGCCAATACTTTTATTATTTTTACTCAAGTACATTTTGAATTCCGGACTTTTACTTGTAAAATAGTATTTCTACTGCATATAGTGCAGTATTGATACTTTTTTTTTTAACCCACCACCACCGGAACACACTCATCATAACGTCACACACACACACACACACACACACACACACACACACACACACACACACACACACACACACACACACACACACACACACACACACACACACACACACACACACACACACACACACACACACACACACACACGCGGGGCTGACCTGAGGTTGGGACCTCCTGACATGGTGTGGTTGGCCGTGGAGGTGGCGCCGCCCTTGTGGCCCTGATCACAGCGGGACATCTGGGGGGCCGTCATGGGTCTGTTGGGGGAGGGAGGGGAGGGGGGGGGGGGGGAGGGGAGGGGAGAGGGGGGGGGAGGAGTTGATGATGGAAGCAAACAAACGACAGATTGTCATGCCAAGACCAAGCTATCATAATTCAGTATTTTAGCTGTGACGTGAGCGCCCCCTCCTGAGATACTTCCGGGTCCTACTTTTGTGTCGCTTGTGTGTCCCCATAGAGTTATACTGTGTCCCCATAGAGTTATACTGTGTCCCCATAGAGTTATACTGTGTCCCCATAGAGTTATACTGTGACGCTCTGTCGGACTAAATCTGAGACGAAAACAACCACGAAAGTCTCATTTTACCGTTTTCCTCGCAACAACAAAGCTGCGTTGCTCTCCCAAATCTGGCTGTGACAGGCCGTCTGCCCCACATGGAATACTATCGCCATTTTATTTTATTGTGTCAACTAAATCCTCATTAATGCAAACTAGATTCAACATACTCAACCCTGCACACATTCTAAATATGCCCCCGAAATATTTTACCGAGCAAATGGAATAATAATGATAATAATTGTCTTTATTGTCTCCGCATCATATATTTTTGTTGTCATGGACACTTGTACAAAACATTAATAATTCAACTCGAGTTGGAAGCATTTAAGACCCATTTTAACCCTCAATAGCCTTTCTGAAAAATAACGTCATTGTAAAAAGATTCACGCGTTTAGATATTCTATTTACAATGAGATGCGGACGGGAGCTGGTGCCACTTGGACCCGGACGTAACGTAGCACTACAAAATGACGGACTTAAATACTGAATACATTCCCATTGCAGTCAGAACTGCAGCATCACTCCCCCTAATCTTCCGCCGTAGTCTGAAAACCCACCTTTTCAGACTCCATCATGGCCCATAGCACTTACCCCACCCCCTTAGATAGCATTTCTGTAGACTTAGATAGCATTTGATAACAGACTTATAGCATGTTATGTAGACAGCACTATAATTGCATTGTATGTAGTCATAGCACGTCATAGTACATATGTATAGCATAGTATAGTATATATATAGCATATATGTATAGTTTCATTATATAGATATGCCACTGTTACGTTCTTAGCTTACGCATGTTTCATGATAAATGCTTTTTATGTGATGTATTCCTTGCTTAATGTAAGTCGCTCTGGATTAAGAGCGCCCTAGCCAGCCGGGGCGCCTGATGGAGGGGAAAGGAACTGGTTGGAATAACGTGTTCCTTCCATGCGTCCAACCAGGGAAACTCCCCCCTGTCAGGTGTAAAGGAGCAACTTGGACACTCAGGCATGAAGGAAGCATGAGTTCAAGTCCGTTGCTCTCCCCTTGTCCCCCATATATGGGGACTAGGTTGCTCTCCCCTTGTCCCCCATATATGGGGACTAGGTTGCTCTCCCCTTGTCCCCCATATATGGGGACTAGGTTGCTCTCCCCTTGTCCCCCATATATGGGGACTAGGTTGGTGGAGGGTGTGTAGAGCCCAGGATCACATTAGATAATTGACACATGGGGTGAAAAATGAGTTACAAAATCGTGGGATAAAAATTATAAAAAAAAAAAAAGAGTGTCTTAATGCCTAAAATTTTAATTGTAAATTGTATTGGGGCAATAAACTGATATTCCCAGTGGTGCGTGTGTGAGTGCACCAACCGTGTTAGAGACTCTAGGGCCCTATTTTGCATGTCTTACCAGGTCTTATGACTTAACTTAAGACCTGGAGGCGTGGCCAATGCTGTTTAGCTTACTTTTGAGTGGCCAAACAGCAGCGACCACACCCCCAGGTCTTAAGTGTAACGTTTTAAGTGTGTGTGTGCGTGCGTGCGTGTGTGTGTGCGTACCATGCGTGCGTGTGTGCGTACCATGTGTGCGTGTGTGTGTGCGTACCATGTGTGTGCGTGTGTGCGTACTGTACCGTGTGAGCGTCTCAGAGCTGTACAGCAGCGCCTGCAGCGAGGTGGCGAGGGCAGCGATGGCGGCGATCTCGTCTCTGGCGGCCGAGGCCGTCTCCATGGTGACCGTGTTGCTCTTCAGCTTCTGGAGGAAGCAGGGAACCAGAGCCTCCAGCACCATCAGCATCTGGAGACTGCACACACACACACACACACACACAATGAACCAGAGCCTCCAGCACCATCAGCATCTGGAGACTGCACACACACACACACACACACACACACACACACACACACACACACACAATGAACCAGAGCCTCCAGCACCATCAGCATCTGGAGACTGACCACACACACACACACACACACACACACACACAATGAACCAGAGCCTCCAGCACCATCAGCATCTGGAGACTGACCACACACACACACACACACACACACACACACACAATGAACCAGAGCCTCCAGCACTATCAGCATCTGGAGACTGCACACACACACACACACACACACACAATGAACCAGAGCCTCCAGCACCATCAGCATCTGGAGACTGCACACACACACACACACACACACACAATGAACCAGAGCCTCCAGCACCATCAGCATCTGGAGACTGCACACACACACACACACACACACACACACACACACACACACACACACACACACACACACACACACACACACACACACACACACACACACACACACACACACACACACACACACACACACACACACACACACACACACACACACACACACACACACACACACACACACACACACACACACACACACACACACACAATGAACCAGAGCCTCCAGCACCATCAGCATCTGGAGACTGACCACACACACACACACACACACAGGACCATCAGCATCTGGAGACTGACCACACACACACACACACAATGAACCAGAGTCTCCAGTACCATCAGCATCTGGAGACTGCACACACACACACACACACACACACACACCACACAGACACACACCACACAGACACACACAGACACACACACACACACACACACAAACACACCACACCACACAGACACAGACAAAGACACACACCAGACACAGACACAGACACAGACACACACCAGACACAGACACAGACACAGACAGACAGACAGACACACACACACACACACACACACACACACCACACAGACACACACACAGACACACACACACACACACACCCACACACACACACACACACACCCACAGACCCACAGACCCACACACACACACCCACACACACACCCACACCCACACCCACACACACACACACAGACCCACACACACCCACAGACCCACACACACACACCCACAGACCCACACACCCACAGACACACACACACACACACACACACACACACCACCGACACACACCCACACCCACACACACACCACACCACACACCACACCCACACCACACACACACAATGAAAGCACTGACAATTTTTGCGAACGCAGTGAGCACTAACTATGAGACCTAGCAGATCATGTCTGTCTGTGTGTGTGTCTTACGTCACCATGACTCAGCCATAACCATATAAGGAGTCCCGAAAGCAGCTATACGTCCAAAACCCAAATATGTACGAGCTGCGTTCGCTTCCCGCGTTTGCGCGTCTTACTTGTGATATCAAGTGTGTGTGTGTGTGTGTGTGTGTGTGTGTGTGTGTGTGTGTGTGTGTGTGTGTGCGTGCGTGCGTGCGTGTGTGTGTGTGTGTGTGCGTGCGTGCGTACCTCCTGAATGATTCCGGGGCGTAGGCCACTACAGTCACACACAACTTGATGGCCTCGCTGATGGAGAAGGCCAGGTCCTCGTTGCCGTAGCAGAAATCTGAAACAATAGAGCACCGAAGTCTGACGTCACTTCCAGTAGAGGGCGTCAGTCCCCAGGTTCACCAGTAGAGGGCGTCAGTCCCCAGGTTCATGGATTTGTTTAGTTGTATTGAAATCCCCATTGAGGCGATTTTAGATCGCCTCATATAACAAGTGTGTTTTAAAAATAAACATGTCACCCCGGCCGCTTCACTCATATGGATATGAAGAATCAACTGACTGAGAGAAAACGCTAATGTTACTGCTACTGAATTTTCGCTAGAAGCAGACTGTATCATATATGAGTGACTGACTGTTGCAAACGATACAGAGACACCTCCCTGACAATAACGCAGAGACAGCTTGTTTATTTTTGGACCACAACGCTTATAGTAGACGATATTAAGATCACCCCATGTTATTCTCCATAGAGAAATTACTTCCGCGAAACAGGAGGGGAATCGTCGGGATGAGCGAGTTACGTCAGGACTTTAGAACCAGGGGGGGAATCGAAGGGATGAGCGAGTTACGTCAGGACTTCGGTGCTCTATATGGAACATTGTACTACTAAATACAGTACAAGTACCGCAACATTGTACTACTACAAATGTACTTTAGTTACTTTCCACTACTGCATGTTTTGTGTGTGTGATGTTTTACCCAAGGAGCATATTATATTTTATAACAGTACTAGAAATCAAACGTTTCTATAGTACCTCTATAGTCTAGAACAAAAAGCCAAATCAAATATGATGTAAAATAATCAGTCAAAATAAACTTGACATTTTATTACATTAAACTTGTGTACTCATCTCATTCAGTTGTGAAAACAGAAAAGAGTATATATATTTATTTATTGATTTGAATACTTTAATAACAGGCTTTGGGCCAATAAGCCCCTATAATAAGCCCCTATAGAGCGTCGCAGTCCCTCCCCCTTTCAGAACGACGAGTGGCCCAGGAAATGAAATGCAATGCATTTCTCCCATAGGATTTTCTTTAAGTATTTACTTAAAGACGGTTACGCCGCGGACAAAGCCAACTGGGATCGTGACAAATCAACACAATATTTTGGGCCGATCAAATCATTAGAAAGAAGAAAATAAAGACAGGAGACAACACTATTTATTTTGTTTTTCGTCTTATAAATTATTTGATCGGCCCCAAAACATTGTGTTCATTGTCATGATTTGTCACGATCCGAGTTAGCTTTGTCCGCGGCGTAACCGTCTTTAAATAAATACTTAAAGAAAATCCTATGGGAGAAATGCATTGCATTTCATTTCCTGGGCCACTCGTCGTTCTGAAAGGTGGAGGGACTGCAACGCTCTATAGGGCCTGTCCTATAGGCTTGTTTCCATTGTGGTCCTCTGTATAATATCGGAATCGGTCAGAGTCGGTATCGGAAGAATATTTGACCCTGCAAATAATCGGAGATCGGATATCGGTCATAATTTCATAATCGTGCACCCCTAATTATATTAGTATTATTAGTAGTATTATTAGTAGTATTATTATTAGTATTGCCTCCCCCTGGCCAGCCGGGGCGCCTGATGGAGGGGAAAGGAACTGGTCTCTATACTGCCTCCCCCTGGCCAGCCGGGGCGCCTGATGGAGGGGAAAGGAACTGGTTGGAATAACGTGTTCCTTCCACGCGCTACGTCCAACCAGGGAAACTCCCCCCTGTCAGGTGTAAAGGAGACACTTGGACACTCAGGCATGAAGGAAGCATGAGTTCAAGTCCGTTGCTCTCCCCTTGTCCCCCATATATGGGGACTAGGTTGGTCTCCCCTTGTCCCCCATATATGGGGGGACTAGGTTGGTCTCCCCTTGTCCCCCATATATGGGGACTAGGTTGGTGGAGGGTGTGTAGAGCCCAGGATCACATTAGATGATTGACACAGGGGTGAAAAATGGGTTACAAAATCGTGGGATAAAAAATATATTAAGAAAAAATATATATATATTATTAGTATTAGTATTTTACCGAGGGAGCGTAGAGGCTTCTCTGCCTTCACCAGCTCTCCAGCCTCCAGCGCGTCCTCGGTCTCCCCCTCCAGAGAGACCAGCAGGTCAAACAGACACTGGGCCGACACCCCTTTAGACAGACCGGTGCTGGTGCTGGTCTGGCATGATGGAAACACAACACTGGTTATAAGACATGTTTTACTGGTCTGGCATGATGGAAACACAACACTGGTTATAAGACATGTTTTACTGGTCTGACGTGATGGAAACACAACACTGGTTATAAGACATGTTTTACTGGTCTGTCATGATGGAAACACAACACTGGTTATAAGACATGTTTTACTGGTCTGACATGATGGAAACACACCACTGGTTATAAGACATGTTTTACTGGTCTGGCATGATGGAAACACAACACTGGTTATAAGACATGTTTTACTGGTCTGGCATGATGGAAACACAACACTGGTTATAGGACATGTTTTACTGGTCTGGCATGATGGAAACACAACACTGGTTATAAGACATGTTTTACTGGTCTATTATGGACGGACGTATTGATTGATTGATCATTTTTATGTCACATCTTTGTGTGTGTGAGTGTGAGTGTGTGTGTGTGTGTGTGTGTGTGTGTGTGTGTGTGTGTGTGTGTGTGTGTGTGTGTGTGTGTGTGTGTGTGTGTGTGTGTGTGTGTGTGTGTGTGTGTGTGTGTGTGTGTGCGTGCGTGCGTGCGTGCGTGCGTGCGTGTGTGTGTGTGTGTGTGCGTGTGTGTGTGTGTGCGTGTGTGTGTGCGTGTGTGTGTGTGTGTGTGTGTGTGTGTGTGTGTGTGTGTGTGTGTGTGTGTGTGTGTGTGTGCGTGCGTGCGTGCGTGTGTGTGCGTGTGTGTTGACCTTACGGTGAACTCGAGCAGCGGAGCCACGCTGGCGAACAGCTGCAGTACGAAGGGCTTCCTGTGCAGAACGTAGAACTGCCGGCAGCAGAACTCGATGCCCTGCCTCAGCAGAGGGTTGCTCTCGTAGTCGGCGTACACCTGGTGTGGAGATTAGACACGTTTGACGCACAGCGCAAATTGTGACAATCTCAAAGGCGTAAGTGAAATGAAAAAGACGTTTTTCACACTTTTAGACCATATCCGTGGTCATCATATGGGCATACCCAACAATGGATGCCAAAAAAAAATGGGAAAATTCTCATTTCTGTGTTTTTATATCAAAAGGTCCATAAAAACGATTGTTTTATTTATTTATTAAAACGAAAACGTGCTGCGTGATGACGTGTAGAGGTACACATCGATAAAAGCCAATAAAAATGAAGCTCACCCGTTTAATTCCCCATATCTGCGCCTCCGTCCAACACAGCTGCTACTGATTGCAGATTACTCCGTTTTTATTCCCATTCAAGATAACATCCAGACAGTGTATTACTCGGTTTCAACTTAATCAACACTGACCTGTAGCATGGTGGTGAACAGGGGATCCACTGACCTGTAGCATGGTGGTGAACAGGGGATCCACTGACCTGTAGCATGGTGGTGAACAGGGATCCACTGACCTGTAGCATGGTGGTGAACAGGGGATCCACTGACCTGTAGCATGGTGGTGAACAGGGGATCCACTGACCTGTAGCATGGTGGTGAACAGGGGATCCACTGACCTGTAGCATGGTGGTGAACAGGGGATCCACTGACCTGTAGCATGGTGGTGAACAGGGGATCCACTGACCTGTAGCATGGTGGTGAACAGGGATCCACTGACCTGTAGCATGGTGGTGAACAGGGGATCCACTGACCTGTAGCATGGTGGTGAACAGGGGATCCACTGACCTGTAGCATGGTGGTGAACAGGGGATCCACTGACCTGTAGCATGGTGGTGAACAGGGGATCCACTGACCTGTAGCATGGTGGTGAACAGGGGATCCACTGACCTGTAGCATGGTGGTGAACAGGGGATCCACTGACCTGTAGCATGGTGGTGAACAGGGGATCCACTCACCTGTAGCATGGTGAACAGGGGATCCACTGACCTGTAGCATGGTGGTGAACAGGGGATCCACTGACCTGTAGCATGGTGGTGAACAGGGGATCCACTCACCTGTAGCATGGTGGTGAACAGGGGATCCACTGACCTGTAGCATGGTGGTGAACAGGGGATCCACTGACCTGTAGCATGGTGGTGAACAGGGGATCCACTGACCTGTAGCATGGTGGTGAACAGGGGATCCACTCACCTGTAGCATGGTGAACAGGGGATCCACTGACCTGTAGCATGGTGGTGAACAGGGGATCCACTCACCTGTAGCATGGTGGTGAACAGGGGATCCACTCACCTGTAGCATGGTGGTGAACAGGGGATCCACTGACCTGTAGCATGGTGGTGAACAGGGGATCCACTGACCTGTAGCATGGTGAACAGGGGATCCACTGACCTGTAGCATGGTGGTGAACAGGGGATCCACTGACCTGTAGCATGGTGGTGAACAGGGGATCCACTCACCTGTAGCATGGTGAACAGGGGATCCACTCACCTGTAGCATGGTGGTGAACAGGGGATCCACTCACCTGTAGCATGGTGGTGAACAGGGGATCCACTCACCTGTAGCATGGTGGTGAACAGGGGATCCACTCACCTGTAGCATGGTGGTGAACAGGGGATCCACTCACCTGTAGCATGGTGGGCAGGATCCACTGACCTGTAGCATGGTGGTGAACAGGGGATCCACTCACCTGTAGCATGGTGGTGAACAGGGGATCCACTGACCTGTAGCATGGTGGTGGGCAGGGGATCCACTGACCTGTAGCATGGTGGGCAGGATCCACTGGTAGCCGCTGAGGGAGAACAGGTGGTTGAAGTGCACGGCCGTGTTGATGGCCGTGGCGGTGTACTGCCTGAGGAGGGCGCTGTCCTCGGGGTGTAGCAGCAGCGCCCCGTTGAAGACGTTGAGGAACAGCATCATCTCGTCGCCCCACGGGTACTCGCTGGGCATGCCCAGGAACACCTCCTCCAGGAGCTTGATCCACAGCACCTTGTGCAGCGTGTCCAGGCCGAACAGCTCCTTACCTACGGGTGATAGGCATGTAACGATATATCGTATATCGCGATATATCGATATTATATCCCGACGATATGTATCGATTTATTTAAAAAAAAATATATATATATATATATATATTTATATATATATCACATGATTTTGGAGAGAAATGAGACAGTAGAGGCCTGGAGAGGGGAGCTGTATATGTGTCTGTGACTGTGCCCAGGTGATGGTCGTTATTGATGCTCATTAATACATCAAGGAAGGCAATTATCTTTGCAATGTAGTTAAATAAAAATTGTGAAAAAGCTGTGGGAAGGGGAAGATAAATCATAAAAAATTAAAAAAAGTTAATTTGTCTGGAAAATCATTGTGTTGAAAATATCGTGGGTACTGCGCCCGTCTCACAACGGGTAAGGGCTAGTAATATCAATCGACGAAATCAACGCTGTTGTCGAAACAGGGAGAACCAAACTTTGACACAGAGATGAAATGAAGGCCTCGTCTCGTACCCTGAGGCCCGTTGAACAGGGAGAACTACAGAGATGAAATGAAGGCCTCGTCTCGTACCCTGAGGTTCGTTGAACAGGGAGAACTACAGAGGTTAAATGAACGCCTCGACTCGTACCCTGAGGCTCGTTGAACAGGGAGAACTACAGAGGTTAAATGAACGTCTCGTACCCTGAGGCTCGTTGAACAGGGAGAACTACAGAGGTTAAATGAACGCCTCGTCTCGTACCCTGAGGCTCGTTGAACAGGGAGAACTACAGAGGTTAAATGAACGTCTCGTACCCTGAGGCTCGTTGAACAGGGAGAACTACAGAGGTTAAATGAACGTCTCGTACCCTGAGGTTCGTTGAACAGGGAGAACTACAGAGGTTAAATGAACGCCCCGTACCCTGAGGTTCGTTGAACAGGGAGAACTACAGAGGTTAAATGAATGTCTCGTCTCGTACCCTGAGGTTCGTTGAACAGGGAGAACTACAGAGGTTAAATGAATGTCTCGTCTCGTACCCTGAGGTTCGTTGAACAGGGAGAACTACAGAGGTTAAATGAACGTCTCGTACCCTGAAGCTCGTTGAACAGGGAGAACTACAGAGGTTAAATGAACGCCTCGTCTCGTACCCTGAGGCTCGTTGAACAGGGAGAACTACAGAGGTTAAATGAACGCCCCGTCTCGTACCCTGAGGTTCGTTGAACAGGGAGAACTCGGCGTCGATGGCCGTGCGAGGGAAGGAGGGCAGCCGGAGCAGGTCCTCTTGGAGGAGGGAGACGTGGGACTGCTTGTGGACGGCCGGCATGTTCTGGGTGAGAGAGATGAGGAACAGGACGCGGCCCACCTCCTCCAGCTTACGGGAAAACACCTGCACACACACACAGAGAGAGAGAGAGAGAGAGAGAGAGAGAGACAGAGAGAGAGAGAGAGGGAGAGAGCGCCCATGAAGCGCTTCTTCTTTTCTTTTTTTCCAGTTAGTTATCGAACTCCTTTTCTAGTTTTTAAATGGTGCAACCACTTCTACAACCAGCTCGCAATGTCCATGTACCCGCTTGTTTGTGATGTACGTCAAATGAGCACGAGTGGTGTGCGCGTGCACCACTGGTGTGCGCACGCACCCGTGTTTGTAGTGCCGTGCATGTGCGCGTGCACCACTGGTGTGCGCACGCACCCGCACCCGTGTGTGGATGTTGTTGCTACATAATTAGCGTCAATGCTAACGAGCTAAAATATAGCCATCCTTGCTCTAGAAAGCACCAATGTTTCCATCTAGACCACCGGATTATCAGCAAAAACCTCCGAAAATCGCGCTAATGGACCAAACCATGGAGAGCTCCGTAGATTAGGAGTTATTCAGCTTTTAGAGAGGGGAGTTGCACCACTTGGTTCACACAGGTGTGATTTTTTCAGCTCCTGGCCCTTCTCCGGCAGCATGTGGACCAGGTTGAGCTACAGTAGCTGTTTCTGGATCAGCTCCTGGCCCTTCTCCGGCAGCATGTGGACCAGGTTGAGCTATACAGTACCTGTTTCTGGATCAGCTCCTGGCCCTTCTCCGGCAGCATGTGGACCAGGTTGAGCTACACAGTACCTGTTTCTGGATCAGCTCCTGGCCCTTCTCCGGCAGCATGTGGACCAGGTTGAGCTACAGTACCTGTTTCTGGATCAGCTCCTGGCCCTTCTCCGGCAGCATGTGGACCAGGTTGAGCTATACAGTACCTGTTTCTGGATCAGCTCCTGGCCCTTCTCGGGCAGCACGTGGACCAGGTTGAGCTATACAGTACCTGTTTCTGGATCAGCTCCTGGCCCTTCTCCGGCAGCATGTGGACCAGGTTGAGCTATACAGTACCTGTTTCTGGATCAGCTCCTGGCCCTTCTCCGGCAGCATGTGGACCAGGTTGAGCTACACAGTACCTGTTTCTGGATCAGCTCCTGGCCCTTCTCCGGCAGCATGTGGACCAGGTTGAGCTATACAGTACCTGTTTCTGGATCAGCTCCTGGCCCTTCTCCGGCAGCATGTGGACCAGGTTGAGCTGGGGCGACACCGACCTCCGGAACGGATAGATGTCCCTGACGTAGGTCTGGAGGAAACACATGTTAGGATGACGTGGTGGAAGAAGCACTCAATTGTTTTACTTAACCCATTCTGACCTGAGATCAGATTCATACGAGGTTTCCACTGGACACACAACTGGTCTGATTAACCCATTCTGACCTGAGATCAGATTCTAAAAAAATGTCAGTCGTTCTTCGATTTTTCAAAAATAGCAGACCTACAAGCTCGTAGCGCGCCACTCGGTGGCGCGCTATGAGCTTGTAGGTCTGCTATTTTTCAATAGCTAAAGCATAACATGATGCTAACACCGAAATGGGTTCCCGGTCAGAATGGGTTAAAGGACCACTTCACCACTTTTCAACCTATCTTCATATAATAGGTCCTCACTAATAATCATGAAAAAATGGCGCAATTGTTTTCTACTCAGTCTGTGTCTCATATATAGGAGGGCTGTGGGCTGTTCAGAAACTGTCTTCCAGTGACATCATCGATGGGGAATACAAGCTAATAGAAACTGCAGGCTTTCTAGTCCTGAAAAGTTGCAATGCCAAAATGGAAGCCATCGTTCTCTCACGATAATGAAAATCTAAACATTTTTGTAAAAAAAATCTTGTTTAAAAAAAACTCTGCCTAATGATGATGTCACTGGAAGACGGTTTCTAAACTGCCCACAGCCCTCCTATGAGACACAGACTGAGTAGAAAAAAATCGTGCCATTTTTATCATGATTATTATTGAGGACCTATTATATGAAGATAGGTTGAAAAGTGGTGAAGTGGTCCTTTAAGTAAAAGTACCAATACTGCAATTTCAAACTACTACTTCGCGTTGCGATGCCTCGCGTGGGGTGCGCACGCTTTTCCGACACACCGAAGATCCGAAGCGGGGGGACATGCGATGCAATGCGAAAAAGCGATGGTCCGACATGCGCTGCTCCCGTGCTTGCGGTTAGGGTTAGGTTAGGATTGAGGTTTCGGATCAATAGTATGTCGGAACTAAAGCCTGCACCCCCTCGCGTTGCGATCGCAAGTGTATAAGTGTATAATGAGCCATTATGACGGCATCAAGGCCCGCCAAACTAAATAAAATTATTTCACGCAAAGTATTTAATGTGTTAATGTGTCGACTTCATTATAAATGTCCAAAGTGTGTGAAAATGTCATACCAATCCGTAAGACACTCAATTAGCAATGTTTTTTTTTGCCCTACTTTGATTCAATACGATATCAATACCTAGGGTGCTGATATATTATTGCGATATATTTCGATTCTGTGATTATTTGTTTTTGCGACGTTTTTCCCCAAGTTACTTTGCTTTTTATTATACTAGAACATTTTAAAACAATTCTAAACGATATAGACCGGGAAAAGTTCAATCATACACTTCAATGCAGCCAGATAACGCCAGTCAGTCTTTCTGTCATGAAAACATTTATAAATATAAATAAATGAATAAATACAAAAAATATACTGAACTTTCGCCGATTCGATTTTAATATTGTGGCGTTAGAAATTGTGATATACATTTTTGTATGTATTTATTTATTGTATAACTTTTCCACCCACCCCTATACAGTAAATGGAATACACCTCAAACATTCTGTATACAACAACAGCTGACTGTCCCTCGCCTTGGCATAATTAATAATAATATAATAATAATAATAATATCCCCACCTTGGCATAATGAATGAGGTTCCAGCGTTTGTCCATGAGGAAGTAATGTGCCGATCTGGCCTCGGGAATGTTGAAGAATTCCAGGCACTCCTGGATGGAGAGACCAGCGTTATAACATAACACTGCATCACCATGAGGTCTTAAGTTAAGTAATAAGACCTGGTTACTTAAGACACGCAAAATACAGCCCTTTGTTTTCAAATAATTATGACGCTTTGTATGGTCCCGTTCGTTATATATTAACCTTGCAGCAATTCATTTAAAAATAAGATGCATCATCATCACATGTTATAAAAAGTTTATATTGTATACCATTAGCTTTAGAAACGGGTAGATTCATTGGTACTCCTGAGGAGGACAGAGTCTGTCTAGTGTGTGATTTAAAAGAAATTGAAAATGAAATTCATCTTTTGTTTTACTGCCCATTATATGAAGAATTAAGACATGTATTATTTTGTAAAATGACAACCATCTGTGCTGACTTTTTCTGGTTGGAGGACTATGAAAAACTGGAATTGTGTTTTAGGAAAGGTACTTTTGCTTTGGCAGACTTTAAATGCAGGGCGTGGGAAATAAGGCAGAATGTTTTGTTTGTGTTAAAAAAAAGGGAATATCAACAAAAAATATCTGTTTATTGTACACAATGCAATACTGAAATGCAATGATATGGTGTGTCCTGTAAGTCCATGTGGGCTGGGCGCCTTTGGTGCATGACACAAAAATAAATAATTCTATCTATGTATAAGATACGGCACCATCTCCCATGAGTTTGCTGTTACCTCACACTCAACACTCCTAGATGGAGAGATATAAGTTACTGTATATTAAGATACTACTACTACTACTAATAATAATTATATATAATATAAGATGCTGCATGATGATGAGCTTGCATAACACTCAGGGAGAGCAACTCCTCGCCTGACACACATTGGTCATTGATACGTCACTCATTTATTTTAAATGGCAACTGGCCGTCAACACGACTTCCTTTGTGCTAAACGAGCGATCCATTTTATGGCTTTTGAGCATTACAAGAAACCTTTAAAAAAATGTTTTCAAATTAGGGGGCGATCTTATCACCATACATCATCATACATCATCTGATTCCGGACAATCGGAATTTGCGTCCTCACCTTTGTCTTCAGTGTTTGTGTTCGCATTCGGCTCAAAAATGAAAGCCTGTGGGAACGAGACCCATTTCCTGGTCTAGGAGTGGGAGTGAACTACAGTGCAGAGGGGGTGGGGCAAGGGGCGGGGCTAGAGGAGTGGGAGTGACCTACAGTGCAGAGAGGGGGCGGGGCTAGAGGAGTGGGAGTGAACTACAGTGAGCAACATGGCAACCATCTGAATGGGTGAATGCCACTTGAGTCTGAGCCCAACATGGCAACCATCTGAATGGGTGAATGCCACTTGAGTCTGAGCCCAACATGGCAACCATCTGAATGGGTGAATGCCACTTGAGTCTGAGCCCAACATGGCAACCATCTGAATGGGTGAATGCCACTTGAGTCTGAGCCCAACATGGCAACCATCTGAATGGGTGAATTCCACTTGAGTCTGAGCCCTATTTCAACCATCTGAATGGGTGAATTCTGAGCCCTATTCCATCACTTACTTTGAGCAGAGCTTCGAACTGGGTGTCTTCGTGAACTGGAAGCTGTGTAGGAATATCGCACTCGTTCTGCCCGTGCACCACCAGGGTCTTAGTTCCTGGAAAACAAGTGAATTGAAAGGGGTTTTCCAAAGGGGTTTTCCAAAGGGGTTCTCCAGGAAGCGCACAAAAGGTTTGAAGCCGATGGGGCCAGCAGTCTACGTATGGAGAGACACACACACACACAGACAGGGGCAAACAGAACATCACCATCTCAATCCACACAGACAGACAGGGCAAAAACATCGTCTCAATCACTAGGTGGCAGCATAATACTGCAGGGGGAAGACTTCAGCACCATGGACAGTGGACACTAAGAAAATATCGCGACCTGTTTCCAACTGTCTCCATGTTCTCCCCGTGTCCCCTAGGGTAGGTACCCTCACATGTTCTCCCCGTGTCCCCTAGGGTAGGTACCCTCACATGTTCTCCCCGTGTCCCCTAGGGTAGGTACCCTCACATGTTCTCCCTGTGTCCCCTAGGGTAGGTACCCTCACATGTTCTCCCCGTGTCCCCTAGGGTAGGTACCCTCACATGTTCTCCCCGTGTCCCCTAGGGTAGGTACCCTCACATGTTCTCCCCGTGTCGCCTAGGGCAGGGGTTCTCCCCGTGTCCCCGAGGGCAGGGGTTCCGTGTTCTCCCCGTGTCCCCTAGGGCAGGGGTTCCCAAACTTTTTTGGACCAGGTACCCCTTTTGGGGTAGATATTTTTCCAGGTACCCTCTCATCCTCGCAACACGGATAACAATATATTTACAACCACAAGCAGTGTTTCCTGCAGGAAAAAGCTTTGGCATGGTGCTGGGCACAGGCCGCAATTTTGATTAATTAATTAATTAATTTGATTAATTAATTAATAAGATTAATACATTAAGATAAATTTGTATTATTGCTCTTGTATTGCTATTGGAGACACTGGGGGGGACACTGGGCAGGCACTGAGGAGGCACTGGGGAGACACTGGGGAGGCACTCAGGGGCACACTGGGAAGGCACTGGGAAGGCACTCGGGAGGCACACTGGGGAGGCATTGGGGAGGCACTCAGGGGGACACTGTCTAAATGGGGGTCCCTGGCATATCTTTTCAAATGGGGGTCCACGGGCTAAGTAGTGTCAATTTGGGGGTCCTTGACATGAAAAAGTTTGGGAACCACTGCTTTAAACACTTTAGCACTTTATGAACATGAACAAAATAGATGGGTCCCCCCTGGAACTCCCTCAGGTACCCCTGGTACTTTGGGAACCACTGCCCTAGGGCAGTAGGTACCCTCACATGTTCCCTCCCGTGTCTCTTAGATAAAAAAAAATATGGGTTACAAAAATGGTGTTCACCTGGCATGGAGGCGGTGACCAGCAGTTTCACCTCACACTGTTCCTTCTTCATGGTCTGCTTCAGGTCCTTGAAGAAGAGACCCTCCACGTAGCCCACCACCTCCCACAGGAAGGTGAGCGTGGCGGAGATTGCGTCCATGCCCCACTCGCAGGGCGTGCGCACAAAGTACATTATGAGCCCCACCTGATGGAGACACAAAGTACACGATCAGCCCCACCTGAGAGACACAAAGTACATTATGAGCCCCACCTGATGGAGACACAAAGTACACGATCAGCCCCACCTGAGAGACACAAAGTACATTATGAGCCCCACCTGAGAGACACAAAGTACGCGATCAGCCCCACCTGAGAGACACAAAGTACATTATGAGCCCCACCTGAGAGACACAAAGTACATTATGAGCCCCACCTGAGAGACACAAAGTACATTATGAGCCCCACCTGAGAGACACAAAGTACATTATGAGCCCCACCTGAGAGACACAAAGTACGCGATCAGCCCCACCTGAAAGACACAAAGTACATGATGTACTAGAAATGTAATCTCGTTATAATAATACTTCCATGATGTGATGCACACACATCAAACTAGCCTGGCTAATAAGCCAGACTCAAATACCACACGGTCGTCGTGTGGGTCAAACATTTTCTCTTTGACGCAATTGGTCAGAGCTATACTGTCAGTCAAAGGTCTCAAGCATTGAATCAATGTCACTGTACCAAAGCCCGCTTTTGACAGGGGGGGGGGGGGGGGGGGGGGGGCGGGGGCAGATGTAATTTCCTGGGGTCTAGTAGGACTATAGTAAATAAAATAAAAAATACATTGCTATAAAATTGTGTAAGAAAATACATATTTAGGCCCATGTTCGAATGCCCCCGCCCGTCAAAAATAGCTAAAATTGCTAAAACGAAAGAAAGCAAGAAAACGTTTAGTTTTTTACACTCATCTTTTACTTTCTCTAATAACAACCTAAAACATGAACCTTGGTTGAAAAAAAACCTAAAGTTGTCCTTTAAAATGTAAAAGATAATGTGTGGATGTGACTATATAGTTACCAGATAGTTAAAGGTTTTATGACATTCATTTTCATTTATTTTAATTTTTCCTTTTAGGTTTTATGACCTCAATTACACCCAAAAAACCTGAACTTTGAACATTCAGTGGATTTTCTGTGGTCTGAAGCTTTCTTTGGCATTTGGAAGCCTTTTGAGCTACAATGAAAAACAGGCACAGTGAAAACAGTGACATCTGCTGGCAAATCCCATTGACATATATGGGATTTGCAGGCTCTTACATCACAAACTGCCGGCAAATCAGAGCACCTGTTTGAGCCAGAAAACCCCCAGATCACAGAAAATCTACTGGATGTTAAAAGTTCATGTTTTTTGGGTGCAATTGAGATTAGAAAACCTAAAAAAAATAAGAACAATTCCAAAACCTTTTTTTTAATGTCACAATCCCTTTAAACAGGATGTGACTGAGGTCTATATATAGTTACCAGATAGTTAAACAGGATGTGAGAGGTCTGGGCGGGCAGATCTCCGATGTTCAGCATCAGTTTCCTCAGCATGTACATCAGCTCATCCTGACATGAAAGAACAAACAAACAAACAAACCATTATACATTTCCCCCCCCTACCTGTGTGTGTGTGTGTGTGTGTGTGTGTGTGTGTGTGTGTGTGTGTGTGTGTGTGTGTGTGTGTGTGTGCGTGCGTGTGTGTGTGTGTGCGCATTGAGATGCTTGTGTACCTGTCTGTTGCTAACGGTGAGCTTCTCCAGGAAGTGACGCAGCACCAGGGCTGGATCCTCGATCAGACAGTTCCACAGGATCTGCTGGGCCACGGTACTCACTGAGGAACCAGGAGAACACCGCTACTTACTACTGAGGAACCAGGAGAACACCGCTACTCACTGAGGAACCAGGAGAACACAGCTACTTACTGAAGAACCAGGAGAACACAGCTACTTACTGAGGAACCAGGAGAACACCGCTACTTACTGAAGAACCAGGGCAACAGATTATTAGAGGAAAGTTTCTTATTGTTCTATACTGATGAACCAGAGGAGAGTTTCTTATAAGGACCACTTCACCACATTTCCAACCCATCTTCATATAATTGGTCCTCACTAACTCAACCCTGGCCAGCGCCAGGGAGGGGGGCGATAGTTCAGCGACCGCCACCGTTCACCACCGTTCTATTTGGTTGTAGAAGAAGAGCGCCTCCTGGATCGTCTCCCCAGAACAGCAAAGGTGAAGGTGGTCGCGCTGATCGGACTCATCACTGGCTAAGAGTCTTTAGAAGGTGATCGCACTGATCGGACTCATCACCGGCTAAGAGTCTTTAGAAGGTGATCGCACTGATCGGACTCATCACTGGCTAAGAGTCTTTAGAAGCGTTCATATTTTAGATGCGCGGTCACGGGGAGTTGCTATTGAGCCACTAAACACAGTCGCTTTATTTATCCAGCGGGATTTGAAATGGAATAGGCCTACTCATTAAAGGACTAGAAATGGAATAGGCCTACTCATAAAAATGATTTGAAATGGAATAGGCCTACTCATAAAAAGGATTTGAAATGGAATAGGCCTACTCATAAAAAGGATTTGAAATGGAATAGGCCTACTCATAAAAAGGATTTGAAATGGAATAGGCCTACTCATAAAAAGGATTTGAAATGGAATAGGCCTACTCATGAAAAGGCCTAGAAATGGAATAGGCCTACTCATAAAAAGGCCTAGAAATGGAATAGGCCTACTCATAAAAAGGATTTGAAATGGAATAGGCCTACTCATAAAACCCAGATGACACCCACGCACCACCAGATGACACCCACGCACCACCAGATGACACCCACGCACCACCAGATGACACCCACCCACCCAACGATGGCACCCAACGATGACACCCACCTGCGACACCATCGTCTCGAACCTCCCCGTCCTCCATGAGGTGCACGATGGGCAGGACGGCGGCGCAGATGCATGCTGGGAAAACAGCCTGGGGCGGCTGCAGCATGTGGTGCGTGGGGGTGTGTTCAGTCGTGTTCTCCTCATCTGGCGAAGAAGAAACGTAGGGAAGAAACACAGCGTTTATACTTTGATCATTATGAATCATTTACATTCATTTTTATTTTTAAATTATTATCTTTTATTTGCTTTTGACATTTCATTTACGTACAGTTGTAAAAGGCAAGTTGTAAATATATAAATACATTTCCTAACTGAAAAATTTCAAACCCTTCCCCGACCCTTTCCTAGTACAAGAAAACTATCAAATGCATGGTTTTCTTTTTGACCACGACTATCTGTGCTACAACATGAATAAAAATAAACATGACAACAAAAAGAAAGACAAGCAGACAATTATAAAAACAAAAAGACAACATCAACAATCTCTGTTATGCTTCAATTAGCTCTCTCCAGTTCACGTCCCATATTTGGTATGTAATCCATTGCCCGACCCCAGATCTTCAATCATTTACATTCAGATGGGTGTGTGGCTGTACTGGGATCAGACTGATGTGTGTCTGTACTGGGATCAGACCGGTGTGTGGCTGTTCTGGGATCAGAGGGTATACCTTCTCCGCTGACGGCAGACGGAACGGACCAGATGGAGCCGCGGCAGAAGGAGTAGTTCCTGTGGGAGTTGCTGGAGGCGCAGGACGGACTGACGGACAGACGGCGCGACGCCAGGTTCACCACTTCTTCTGCTGGCGGGAGAGAGAGAGAGAGAGAGAGAGAGAGAGATGGAGACAGACCAAACGTTGGAGGAGAGAGATGGAGACAGACCAAACGTTGGAGGAGAGAGAGAGATGGAGACAGACCAAACGTTGTGAAGGAGAGAGAGAGAGATGGAGACAGACCAAACGTTGGAGAGAGAGAGAGATGGAGACATACCAAACGTTGTGAAGGAGAGAGAGAGAGAGATGGAGACAGACCAAACGTTGTGAAGGAGAGAGAGAGAGAGATGGAGACAGACCAAACGTTGTGAAGGAGAGACCAAACGTTGGAGGAGAGAGAGATGGAGGAGAGACCAAACGTCAGACTACTAGAGTCTAAAAAACACACCAACCAACCTACGACGGTAATGTGCAATGTGGCCCTCTGTCTGGAATGAGTGTGATAGTCAAAGTTGCTATTGAAAAATAGCAGATCTACAAGCTCATAGCACAAGCTTGTAGATCTGCTATTTCTTTTAAAACAGTTTGACTCCAGAAAACGCGTAACGCTCATTTTAATCAAATATCCTACGCTGCCCGAGATTGTTGTATTACCTTTAGAGCACATACGCTGAATTATTTGGGCTTTTGATCCGTGAAAATCCGGCGAAAAAAGGTTCCTCCGTTTGTTATGAACGATCGCACCACCCGCCATCTTGGTGCGCCCGGAAGACCGCAGCACAAGACTCTCCTCCATGAGGAGTTGTAGTCCGTTCATTTGCATTGGCCTCAATTTCCCAGAAGCCCTAGCAGCCCACAGCATGTGTTGATTTCCGGTTTCGTCATCAAAACGAAACCATCTCTTCTCCAGCTCCGCGAGACAGCAAAGACAGAGTTTCTTTTTAATTATTACAATACGTGTCCCCTAGGGTAGGTACCCTCACAAAAAACATGCAGTAATCCTGGTCACTAAACTGCCTCCCCCTGGCCAACCGGGGCGCCTGATGGAGGGGAAAGGAACTGGTTGGAATAACGTGTTCCTTCCACGCGCTACGTCCAACCAGGGAAACTCCCCCCTGTCAGGTGGAAAGGAGCAGCGCACGCTTCCTCGATAGCGCGACAAAAACTTGCGCTTGCTCGATAGCGCGACAAACACCTGCTCCGGTGGGGGGTTAGGGTTAGGGTTACGGTACCTTCCTCCTCCTGCTCCGGCGGGGGGTTAGGGTTAGGGTTAGGGTTACGGTACCTTCCTCCTCCTGCTCTGGCGGCGGGGAGCAGCTGGGCTCGTAGCAGGCCTCCTGGGCCACCGACACGGCCGTGATGATGCTGGCCTCGCGGCCCAGCCGCCGCTTCTCCTCCTCCTGCTGCAGGTTCTTCAGGATGTGCTCGGCGCGCTGGTGGGAGCGAGACACCGCCCGCGCGGAGAACGACTTCTGCAGAGAGACGAGATATAGTGTGGAACAACGAGGGAGGGGAGGGGGGGAGGGAGGGTGTGGCAGACGGTGTGGCGTGAGAGGTGGAATCGGCTTTGGAGCGGGGGGGGGGGGGGAGGGCGCACAGAGGTAATGCAGCCGTGCACGCACACAAACGCATGCGCGCACACGCACGCACGCACACAGCATGACTGTATGCCCCAGGGGTGTAACGATATATAGTATCTTGCATCGTAAAAATGATCGATTTTAAATTCGAAACTATCGAAATGTAAAACGGCGACATATTATCGTATCGTTTGACTTTGCATCATGTCGTATTGTTTTGAAAGTGCAAATAATCAATTATTGTATCAATACTGAGTACTATAGCCTACTGGTGGTACCAATACTAAGAATCAATACCAAGTATGTATTGCTAAATACGTTTTTTAATTTTAATTTTAATAGACATTTTGAGAAGAAAGATAAAGAGGGGTTTGATTACTTTTCCATGCAATATCGCTACACACTATCGTTATGTTGATGTCCATGTGTTCAAATATAATGTATTTGCCAGATAATCTCACTGCGTTTAATTACTTTACTTTAAATCCATATACAATAGATTTCCCACTTCACCCCCCCAAAAAATATAATTATGTTAATGACGTTTAGAAGCTTTAGAACACTTTCCTGTGTGTAATATGTGGTTTTAGATATTCTAGATTGTAGCAGTGAGCCCGGTGTCTCTGATGTCATGGACACTGGTCTCACTACCTTCCTGGACTACAATTCCCACCATTCTTTGGTGCACTGCTCCTCCTTGTGGATAGGGGGGAGAGCTGTCTTACTGAGACAACATGTAGTCCAGGAAGGAAGTGAGCCCAGTGTCCATGACATCAGAGACAACAGGCTCACTGCTACAATCTAAAATATCTAAAACCACATATTACACACATAAAGACCCCCAGGAAAGTGTTCTAAAGCTTCTAAACGTCATTAACATAATTATATTTGCAAAAAGGGTGAAGTGTCCCTTTAAACATGTTTCACACAGACAGATGTTTTTACATTCTCATTGAATCGTATCGTATCGCCATAATGAACCAATATCGTCCATGTATCGTCAACGACGTATCGTGATGCGTATCGTATCGCTGTTAAAACGTATCGTTACACCCGTAGTGTACAGTATGTGCAGTATGTCCTTCCACCGTTATGTCCTTATTGGGTCATACAACACCGGTTGGTTCCCAATGGGAACCGGTTCAGTTCTTTTCCACCGGGTTGGTTCCCAATGGGAACCGGTTCAGTTATTTTCCACCGGGTTGGTTCCCAGTGGGAACCGGTTCAGTTATTTTCCACCGGTTGGTTCCCAGTGGGAACCGGTTCAGTGCTTTTTGGTTTTTAGTCCATGAGCCAGAGCTCTAAAATTGGATCGTTAATTATGAATTGAGTGTAGCAAAACTATACTCTTTTTAGATTGTTATCACCATGAAACTTCCCCAAATTAATACTTACACGAAGACAATGATTTATTGTATTACTAATTTAACATGTTTAAATATAATGTGGAAGGGTTATCGTGTATTAATTTACTTGTATTGATCCTATAAACAATTTAATATACGTCTAGTTTGCCCCTCCAATTTTGGAGCTCTGGCTCATGGACTAAAAACCAAAAAGAACTGAACCGGTTCCCATTGGGAACCTAACCGGTGGAAAAGAACTGAACCGGTTCCCATTGGGAACCAACCGGTGGAAAAGAACTGAACCGGTTCCCATTGGGAACCCAACCGGTGGGAAATAACTGAACCGGTTCCCATTGGGAACCCAACCGGTGGAAAATAACTGAACCAGTTCCCATTGGGAACCAACCCAGTGGAAAAGAACTGAACCGGTTCCCATTGGGAACCTAACCGGTGGAAAAGAACTGAACCGGTTCCCATTGGGAACCTAACCGGTGGAAAATAACTGAACCGGTTCCCATTGGGAACCAACCGGTGGAAAAGGGGTCTGTGAGTACAGAGTTCTCAGGGGTCTGACGTGCAACGCTATAGACTGGCCTCACTGTTTGTGTCTGACTGTGGAACATATTTGGTCATGTTGTTATTTGACGACTCATGAATACAGTAACTCTCATTTAGCTTTGATTTCAAAGCTGCAATCGGAGACTTTTCAGGTCGAACCCAGCTGGTGAGAGACCACATTTCTAACAACTCCAGCAATCCCGGGAATGGTTGGGGCAAAAGCTAGAACAACCTGAGTAACGGTGGTGCCAAACTTTTCCCAGTTGTTTCTAATTATGATTTTTGACAGGGCTTAAAGCCAAAGAAATCCCAAAACTGAAAATTATTTTTTTTAAATCTGCACTAATTCTCATTAAATGACCCCTATATGAAAATCCTCAGGACTGAAATCCGTCCCCAGGACTGAGAACTTTAAGCCCTGCGTAGAATCTAATTCTGCTTGGTACATTTGTGTATGGCGCATAGTTAATGAGATAATTTGCATATTAGATGCATTAGCTGAAATAAAGTACATGAATGTATAATATGGCAATAAGTTGGCATAGTCATATCTTTAGGGAACAAAATATTCACATTTAATCAAATACAAGAGGTTTTAAGGTGAGATTAGAAGATTAATTATGCAAACGAGGTCATTCTTTAAATGTATTAATTCATGTATGAATTATTCTTTAGATGAACACCACATCAGAGCAGATATTTGCCTAAATATGGTTCTGGACACTGGCTGGGGGGGGACACTAGGGGACACTCGCTGGGGAGTCACTAGGGGGACACTGGCTGGGGAGTCACTGGGGGGACACTGGCTGGGGAGTCACTGGGGGACACTGGCTGGGGAGTCACTGGGGGACACTGGCTGGGGAGTCACTGGGGGTCACTGGCTGGGGAGTCACTGGGGGGACACTGGCTGGGGAGTCACTGGGGGTCACTGGCTGGGGAGTCACTGGGGGGACACTGGCTGGGGAGTCACTGGGGGTCACTGGCTGGGGAGTCACTGGGGGGGGTCACTGGCTGGGAAGTCACTGGGGGACACTGGCTGGGGAGTCACTGGGGGTCACTGGCTGGGGAGTCACTGGGGGGGTCACTGGCTGGGGAGTCACTGGGGGACACTGGCTGGGGAGTCACTGGGGGACACTGGCTGGGGAGTCACTGGGGGACACTGGCTGGGGAGTCACTGGGGGTCACTGGCTGGGGAGTCACTGGGGGGGTCACTGGCTGGGGAGTCACTGGGGGACACTGGCTGGGGAGTCACTGGGGGACACTGGCTGGGGAGTCACTGGGGGACACTGGCTGGGGAGTCACTGGGGGTCACTGGCTGGGGAGTCACTGGGGGACACTGGCTGGGGAGTCACTGGGGGACACTGGCTGGGGAGTCACTGGGGGACACTGGCTGGGGAGTCACTGGGGGACACTGGCTGGGGAGTCACTGGGGGACACTGGCTGGGGAGTCACTGGGGGACACTGGCTGGGGAGTCACTGGCTGGGGAGTCACTGGGGGACACTGGCTGGGGAGTCACTGGGGGACACTGGCTGGGGAGTCACTGGGGGACATTGGCTGGGGGGACAGTGACCCCCCCCGGCAGTGACCCCCTAATGTCCCCCCCAGCCAGTGTACCCCCAGCCAGTGACCCCCCCCAGCCTGGCTGTAACCTTTACTTACTAACAATTGCATAAATGTGATTGCTTTAAGTCTGAATATAAATAAATAATAATAATAATAAACTTTACTTAAATAGCCCCTTTCAAAAGCAAGTTTACAAAGTGCTTCACAACACAAATCACAGAAGCAAAAAAAACACATGGGTATACAGAAAAAAAAACAGACAAAGCACAATCAATTTCAATTTAAAACATGAGCAATCAAATGAGCACCTTAACAGAAAGTAGAAGCAGTACAATAGGGTGACTCCTCACACAAAGACATTGTCCAAAACTCTAGAACAAAATAATTTTTTGTCTTTTAGACAGTTTTAAAAGTGTCCAGTGAGGTATAGCCTGTCTAACCACTAGTCCCCCAACCCATCCTTGTCAAATAGGGACGTTAGCAGCGAAAGAAAGCTTGACCTGCATATTAGCAAACGTTGCTAAACTATTTGGATTGGCATTGGACAATGGCTTTTTGGCGTGGGATTTAGTGAATGTAGTGAACTTACAACAAAGGCTCTGTCCCCTTCTGCTATGACTCTGAGCCTTGTAGTGGTGCTAATGTAACCTTCTGCTATGAGCCTTGCAGTGGTGCTAATGTAACCTTCTGCTATGAGCCTTGTAGAGGTGCTAATCTAACCTTCTGCTATGAGCCTTGCAGTGGTGCTAATGTAACCTTCTGCTATGAGCCTTGCAGTGGTGCTAATGTAACCTTGAGAAGCAGCTTGTCTGCCCGTCTAAGTTTGCGGGTAGACTTTAAAAACAAATAATAATATTTTTTATAAATCTGTTCTAAAAAAGCCACAGGTAGGTAGCCAATGGAGTGAGACCAGAACCGGGGTAATATGGTTGTATGGTTCTGGTTCTCGTAAAAGAACCATAGCTATAGAGCGTCGCAGTCCCTCCCCCTTTCAGAACGGCGAGTGGCCCAGGAAATGAAAAGCAATGCATTTCTCCCATAGCCGTTTCTGAAAGTATTTATTTAAATACGGTTACGCCGCGGACAAAGCCAACTCGGATCGTGACAAATCATGACAATGAACACAATATTTTGGGGCCGATCAAATAATTTATAAGAAACAAAACAAAACAAATAGTGTTGTCTCCTGCCTTCCATTTCTTCTTTCTAATGATTTGATCGGCCCAAAATATTGTGTTCATTGTCATGATTTGTCACGATCCGAGTTGGCTTTGTCCGCGGCGTAACAGTCTTTAAATAAATACTTTCAGAAACGGATAGGCCTATGGTAAAAATGCATTGCTTTTCATTTCCTGGGCCACTCGCCGTTCTGAAAGGGGGAGGGACTGCGACGCTCTATAGCTGCAGTATTTCGGAGACGATTTATTGCGGTTTGAGGAAAGCTTGAAAATAGGGAATTGCAGTAATTGCATGTTGTTACATAATTATGCACAATATATACTGATAAAACTACAATAAGCATGCACATGCAACACTGCAAAATTAGTTTACCGTAAATGCACAGGTCAAGCATCTAAGCTAGCGGCACACAGTGAATGTTATTTCATTTAGCTTTTCAATAAAAACAAATACCGGTATGGAAATTAGTTTATAAAAATGATGCACAGCATGCAAGTTAATATTGCACAAAGTATTGCAGAGGAACCAGGCAAATGTCTGCTTTGATGTGTGAGAATAATTCATACATTAACAAAACATTTATAGAATGACCTCGTTTGCATAATTTATCTTGTAATCTGCACCTTAAAACCTCATTTCACATAAATATATATATTATATTTGATAAAAAAATGTGAATATTTTGTTTCCTAAAGATCTTACTATGTCAACCTATTGCCATATCATGTATGTATGATATATTTATTTCTGCATAATGAGCTATCCCATTATAATGGATATTTACTTTACTATCAATGTTGAAGATTGGATTGTACTGTGGAGCTTATAGCTATCAAATGTAGTAGACGGATCATGAGTTGTTTTGTGTTGGATGAATGTAATGTAATAATTATGGAAGAAATGTTTTTGATGATAATGTTTAAAGGTATATTCAGTGATTTCACTTAATTCAAATATCACTTATTTTTTTGTTTTGTTGTGATAATCCTCTACTATAGAGTGTGCTGACCATATAAGGAGTTCCTCCCTGTCCCCAGTTAACCCCTGGGGGTTAAAAAACCTTAGGTTTCGTTTTTGACTCTCTATCCTGATTGGACGAAAGGCTTAGGTCCCACAGCCAAAAACGAAACCTAAGGTTTTTTGAGTGAAATCACTGAATATACCTTTAAGACCCCAGGAAGATTAGCTGCTGTGACTCACAATAAGCTAATGGGGATCTAATAAATAAATCAAATCAAATCAAATAAAAAAACTCTTTTAACTATATGCGCCATACAAAAATGTACCAAGCGTAATTAGATTCTATACGTCAAGATTCCTATTAGAAACAACTGAGAACAGTTTGGCACACCCGGTACTCGGGCCGTTACTGCTTTTTGTCTTAGCTAATGCTAAGTCTAATAACCCATTCTGAAACGGGAACCCATTTTGGTGTTAGCATAATGTTATGCTTTTAGCTATTGAAAAATAGCAGATCTACAAGCTCACAGCGCGCCACCGAGTGGCGCGCTACGAGCTTGTAGGTCTGCTATTTTTGAAAGATCGAAGAACGACTGACATTTTTTTTAATCTGATCTCAGGTCAGAATGGGTTAATCAGAACCAGTGTGTGTGTCCAGTGGAAACCTCGTATGAATCTGATCTCAGGTCAGAATGGGTTAAAGGGCTAGATGGCTCAAGGCGGAGTCTCCGACGTCATTCACCCGGCGGCCATCTTGATCAGCTCAAACCAAAAATACGCATAACTATAACTCGCTCAAATGTGGACAGATTTACAGACGGATCGGTTCATTACAAACGTTTTATCAACGTCGCTATATTGATTCAGGATGCTTATCCGCATGATGCTATATATTTTATATGAACGTCAAGCATGCAAATATGCTGAATATCACAGGGCCGGATCTACCATATGGGCACTTTGGGCACGTGCCCAGGGGCCCTTGGGCACCAGTGGCCCCTCAAAAGAATTTTTTTTTTTTTTTTTTTTTAAGTTTTACAGAAAATTGGAATGAAATAAATGGTTTATTTCATTAAGATTAGTGTTTTATTGTTGGTGAGAAGGGGAGCTGAAAAGTGCAATTGTGTGTAAAGCAGCAACAATGCGCTAGATTGGCTGTCACTCTGGGGGGGGGGGGGGGAAATAGGCCAATGTAACGGCATAAAACTGCCCCAAAACAGCAAAATTATTGCGCGAGCGTGAAGGGGGGGCATTCGAGCTTCAGTGCCCCAGGGGCCCTCAGAGGTCTTAATCCGGCCCTGTGAATATGTCTCTGACTGACGTTTGATAACAAACCAAACGGTTTTGAGTGAAAGATTGAGCAAGTTATGGTTATTTTTAAAAAAAAGTACATGCGCCTCATAAGACACAATGTTATGTTATGAGCGAGCTGGACTGCATCAAGATGGCCGACCCGGCGCCACCACGTGGTGACGTTGCTCTCCATTATTGGCCATGCAGCAGCGTGGGGTGAGCCATCTAGCCCGTCTTATATCTATGGGTCCAGGGAGACATTATATTGCTCTTGTGAGCTTCAGACAGTACTACATGTCAACCACCAGGGGTCTACAAGGTTTAATTCGTTCAAATGAGTTCCTGGATTGCAGCTTTAAAGGTTTTATGACATTCATTTTCATTTATTTTTCTTTTTTCTTTTAGGTTTTATGACCTCAATTACACCCAAAAAACCTGAACTTTGAACATTCAGTGGATTTTCTGTGGTCTGAAGTTTTCTTTGGGGTTTGGAAGCCTTTTGAGCTACAATGAAAACAGGCAAATGCTGGCAAATCCCATTGACATATATGGGATTTGCAGGCTCTTACATCACAAACTGCCGGCAAATCAGAGCACCTGTTTGAGCCAGAAAACCCCCAGATCACAGAAAATCTACTGAATGTTAAAAGTTCATGTTTTTTGGGTGCAATTGAGATTAGAAAACCTAAAAAAAATAAGAAAAATTCCAAAACCTTTTTTTTTAATGTCACAATCCCTTTAATTGTCATAAATGCTGCTGGCGTCACATGAGTCACATGTAGAAACTGTAGATTTGACAGATACAGTGCATGTACAGTGTGACGGTCACAAATGGAATGCAAAAAGAGTACTTTTGAAACAAATTTGGGTGGGGGAGAATAATATCCCAGGGAATCAACATTTAATAATGCATACCAAACAGAGTCCACTCTGTATGATTACGTACTCAACCAGAGATATGAATTAAAGGAGAATTCCATACTAAAAGGCTTTCTTTATACCTTTCTTTGTAGTTGTTACGTCCCCATCAAAGAGGTCCAGGTGTTATTTTGTGCAAAAGCTCCTCATTGCTATTTCCCCTACCATAATCCCTAAATGAATTGCATTGAATTGAATTGAATGGGGGCTATGGGGTGTTGTGCTAATTCGCTTATTTCCATCGAAATAAGTAGTAAAGTGTGCGGCTTGGGTTATTATTTACATTATGAAGAGAGGATATATACACATTTTTTATTTATTTTGAGCGATGGAAATAAGCGAATTAGAACAACACCCCATACATCCTATTCAATTCAATGCAATTCATTTAGGGCTTATGGTAGGGGAAACAGCCAATGAGGAGCTTTTGCACAAAATAACACCTGGACCTCTTTGGTGGGGACGTAACAACTACAAAGAAAGGTAAGAAAGCCTTTTAGTATGGAATTCTCCTTTAAGACCCATGTTACTGAACAGAACCTCCACAGCGGTGGTTTTAAACCCTTTTCATATCAAGGCCCAATTCTTCTTTCAGCATTTGAGCCACGGAACCACCATTTGATGACATTTAGACTTGCTATATATCGTTGGATAGGATTTTGTCCACAATTCCTATTCTCTAATTATGTAGACTAAATTAAGTAATGCGGGTACACGTTTAGCAATGATTTAACTCTAGAGCTGAATAACTATAACGGGTCCATTTGGTTACCGTCATCATTTAGCTGGGGACCACCTGGAACCCCCTTAAGGACCACTGCTCTGCAGCAACGATTACTATTAGAATAGAGAGCTACTGTAACTGATGTAAAAATTACACCCCCTTTGTTGTAATTTATTTATCCAAATAATAGTAAATTTAGGAAGCAGTCTAGTACGTACGTTGATTCCTGGCTTCATAACTGATTTTGATAGATTTCATAACCAATTAAAATGTGCCATATATAGATCATTCAGAATGTGATTTATTGTTTTTAAGTGGTGCAACCACTTCTACATCCAGCTTTGTCCGTGTACCTGTGTACCTGTGTGTGTGTGTGTCTTTGAGCACGAGTGGTGTGCGCATGCGTGCGCGTGCACCACTGGTGTGCACACGCACCCGTGTGTGTAGTGCCGTGCATGTGCGCGTGCACCACTGGTGTGCGCACGCACCCGTGTGTGGACGTTGTTGCTACATAATTAGCGTCAATGCTAGCGAGCTAAAATATAGCCATCCTTGCTCTAGAAAGCACCAATGTTTCCATCTAGACCACCGGATTATCAGCAAAAACCTCCGAAAATCGCGCTAATGGACCAAACCATGGAGAGCTCTGTAGATTATGAGTTATTCAGCTTTTAGAGAGGGGAGTTGCACCACTTGGTTCACACAGGTGTGATTTTTTTAGGAGAGCGTACTGCATTTGATCTAAATGTCTCACAATGGTGACAGACGTAATCACATTTTGAACACAACAACAACAACAATGAGAAAAAACACACTTATTACCACAGCAAAATAGTCATTGACAGCATGCGATAATATGCAACACGAAACACGCACAAAAAAATGTTCAAATGCTGAATGGAATGTGATGATGGTGTATTTTGTGTGTGTGCAAGCACATAAAACAGGTTGGGGTGGTTGTATTACTGTTCAAGATGCAAATGATGACCTGGGCATACCAAAATCAGTCAGAGCCTTTTGCTTCTTGTGTTATATACGTGCCTTATAATGCTTTACACTACAGTGTAACCTTTTTGGAAGCCTAATTCCACCACTGAATAAAATTGAAAAAGGACCAAATTATGTGTGTGTGTCCCGTCCCTGTCCCCCCACATCACAATCACGTCTTCATACAGCATTTCAGAAGTCTATATTGTACACAATTCGAGGTGTTTTCAGTTTTACGGGCAGAAGTGGGCTTCTAAAATCATACATCCATTTGATGCTTGCCGTCTGTCTTCCCTTCACTCCCATCCCTTTGTCTGAGAACTTTGATTGGTGGGCAGTCGTATAAGCTTTGTAAGGATTGGTGGGCAGTCGTATAAGCTTTGTAAGGATTGGTGGGCAGGCGACAAGGCGTATAAGCTTTGTAAGGATTGGTGGGCAGGCGTATAAGCTTTGTAAGGATTGGTGGGCAGGCGACAAGGCGTATAAGCTTTGTAAGCGTATAAAGACAATATTCATGTTCGTGTGAGGAGGAAATATAGAAAGCCTGTACAACACCAACATCATAAGGGGAGAGCTGCTTTGGATGTGCAACACCGCAGAGCTGGAGGTATACATCATTACAATTTACCGTCTCCAGTGCAAACTCTACTTTAACCCATTCTGAATGGGAACCCATTATGGTGTTAGCATCATGTTATGCTTTAGCTATTGAAAAATAGCAGATCTACAAGCTCATAGCGCGCCACCGAGTGGCGCGCTATGAGCTTGTAGGTCTGCTATTTTTGAAAAATCGAAGAACAACTGACATTTTTTAGAATCTGATCTCAGGTCAGAATGGGTTAATCAGACCAGTGTGTGTCCAGTGGAAACCTCGTATGAATCTGATCTCAGGTCAGAATGGGTTAAAAAAAAAATCTAAACAGTCGATATACCTCACTGAACACTTACAATAGAAACTCAAGGCAGGCATTGATGGAATCTCTTTCTTTAGAATGCATAATAAAATCCCCAAAAATGTGTTTCTCAATGACATCTGACAGATTTTGGTAAAGAGGGCGACATCCACATGCGGGAGTTCACCCTCTTAAGACTTATGCGCCCGATTTATTCCTGGGTTGCACGCCCCTGTCTCGCACCGAAAAGAGGCCTGATCAGCCTACGAGTTCACCACGCGGCGCGCTGTGACGGAATACTGGACTACTCGCCCCGGTGCTTGCCCGTTTTTTCCTCCCGGGAATTTTCCCCAGTGAGGGGGATAACTTTGTAATATGCTATTGGCTGTTTGTATTCTTTATGGAAAGATATAAAAGGATACTGCTGTGGAAAGGCTATATTATTTGACTTATATTGACTCTATAAACAATTTAGTATTATTTAGTATATGTAAGGTTTTTCCCCCTCAAATGGTACCTCGTCAGATAATCCCCCACATATCCTACAACAACTTCTGTGAGACAGACTTCACTGTAGTAGCTTTTCATAAATTATATTTGTACTTAGGCTGTTCTGCTGTCATGAAAGTTTATAGTTAGAGAAATTCAAAGTCCAGTCGTCTGCTGTCCAGCCTCTCCCACCCCTCACTGGGGGAAATTCTGGGAGGAAAACCGAAACGGGGCGAGTAGTCTTGTTACCCTGTGACGACGCGTCGTGAGTCTCGTGGATTCGGCAAACCTTCGTGCGTAAAAAAACACTGGCGGGTAACGAAGTATAATAAATCGGCCTTTTCGCTCCTCATGGAGCTCTCCGCTGGCTCTATGGATGGACAAACTGGTTTGTTTCTCTCTTCTCATTCAAGAGGTGTACAGTACTAGCATGTACAGTAGTAGCATGATGCGTCAAGACAAGGCACCGTATAGTCAGAAACCCCAACTTACTATGTTATAGACAGAGCGAATTAACGAAGGGAACTAAAGACAAAGAAAGTCGATAAGCAACATTTACTGATCAACTGTACTGGCAACGTACATTGACCACTTCATCAAGGAACGAATTAATTGATGAGAATATATAATATATATATAAAATAAATAAATAAAAGATTTTGATCACATGCTTGAAATAAACACATAAATAATAATAATAATAAAGAAAGGAGGGAGAAGGAGAGAAACACCAAGAAATCTTTAGTGATGAAATTGAAACATTGAAACAAATCTATAGGTTTTTAAGCGACTAGTATCTGAGGCAGATTTCTTGGTGGAATTGAAAACAAAGGGATAAGATTACACACACACACACACACACACACACACACACACACACACACACACACACACACACACACACACACACACACACACACACACACACACACACACACACACACACACACACACACACACACACACACACACACACACACACACACACACACACACACACACACACACACACCAAGTACCAAAATGCTGTCATAGTGGGCTAATGTGCATTCTGAGAGCTGTACCTACTGTATGGCCTATCAAACTACTGTACGTGATATCGGGTTTGGGAAATTTAGATTTTGTAATTGAACCCCGGCCAAAACGGACCCAAACATAGCAGTTGAGGGTTCACAATTTAATGTCATGTACAGAAGCACCTTGGTGTAAATTAACCCATTCTGACCTGAGATCAGATTCTAAAAATGTTCTTCTACATCCTGACAGTTTTCTGAAAAAGCTATGTTTCTATGTCAGTCGTTCTTCGATTTTTCAAAAATAGCAGACCTACAAGCTCGTAGCGCGCCACTCGGTGGCGCGCTACGAGCTTGTAGATCTGCTATTTTTGAAAAATAGACAAAAGACATTTTTTTAATCTGATCTCAGGTCAGAATGGGTTAATCAGACCAGTGGTGTGTCCAGTGGAAACCTCGTATGAATCTGATCTCAGGTCAGAATGGGTTAAAAAAACAAAAAGGGGTTCCCGCCCCAAAATGGGGTTTTAAGTCACGATACACACACCTACATGTGTGCACTTAGCCTACTACAAGGCATCACACTACAACTTCAAACTACACATCACTACAGCGTTCTACACGGTGATTGGGTTTGGAGAGAAAAGGCTGCGAGGCGATTGGACTTACGGACTGATCCTCGTTGATGGGGTCCTGGACACTGCCGGTGTTCTGTGGGACCCAGGGCGGGTCGAACATGGGGACGCAGGGCATTCCCAGGATGGGGGAGGGCAGCGTGAAGTTGATGCTGGGTGGAGGGATCTGGAAGCAGAAGGACGGGGTAACAGGGCAGGGTGAATCTGTCTCTGAATAATTGTTCTCAGAATTGCTAAAGCTCAGGTTGGGGAAGCACATAGCAGAATAGATTAAAGACAAAACCAACGGAGCGACATGCAGAAACAACGGTCGGACATGCACTGCTTGTGGTCAGGTTAGGGTTTGAGGTAGGTTTTTTTTTTTTTTTATTATATTTTTTATCCCACGATTTTGTAACCCATTTTTCACCCCCTGTGTCAATCATCTAATCATGTGATCCTGGGCTCTACACACCCTCAACCAACCTGGGGAGAGCAACGGACTTGAACGCATGCTTCCTTCATGCCTGAGTGTCCAAGTTGCTCCTTTACACCTGACAGGGGGGAGTTTCCCTGGTTGGACGTATAGCGCGTGGAAGGAACACGTTATTCCAACCAGTTCCTTTCCCCTCCATCCGGCACCCCGGCTGGCCAGGGGGAGGCAGTTTAGTGACCAGGATTACTGCATGTTTTTTGTGAGGGTACCTACCCTAGGGGACACGGGGAGAACATGTGAGGGTACCTACCCTAGGTTGTCAGTCTAATGACAGTCTGACCAATAGGGTGTGAGGTAGGTTGTGTTGTCTAATGACAGTCCGACCAATCGGGTGTGAGGTAGGTTGTCGACACTACTAATACTAGTCGTTAAGTACTAGTAATTTAATACTAGTCATTATAAGTATAATTAAAGCGGGTCATGTTTGCATGTTTGGAATTGCAACAGCTGAAACCAATACTATATCAGTATTCTGATATTAACCTGCGGGCCGCATTAGGTGAAGGTGGGGGGGCCGCATGTGGCCCACGGGCCGCCAGTTGCCCCCCCCCCCCCCCCCTGATCCAGAACATCAATGTTTTATAGGAGCTCAATAACAACAATAGCTACTGTACCGTTACTGTACCAACTGCCCCGGAAATGATTGATTATTACTTCCGGTTCACCAAATCAGCTGGTGGCTCTTAAGGGCTTACGACTGAAAAGTGTGGTGTGTGTGTGTGTGTGTGTGTGTGTGTGTGTGTGAGAGAGCTAAACTTCACTTGACCGTAACCCATTCTGGGCAGGAACCCCTTTTGTTATACTTTAGCTATTGAAAAATAACAGATGTACAAGCTCATAGCGCGGCACTCGAGCTTGTATAGGTCTGCTATTTTTGAAAATTTGTGAAAATGTCACACAAATCTTTGAATATATATTTTTTCAGAGCGAAGATTTTTAACTCAAATCTTTGCTTCTGGAAGGCCCCCCGGAACAACCTATTTTCAGATAGGCGTCAGCAGCCAAATACATATGACATTGGGGGGGGGGTCCTTGAAATGAAATAATTTGAGCACCACTGACACACACGGAAACACAGGTTTTTCAGGAAAGAACTGTCATGTTTAGAAGACATTTGGGTAGAATGGACCTTATCCCATTCTGACCGGGAACCCGTTTTGGTGTCGGCATCATGTTATGCTTTAGCTATTGAAAAATAGCAGATCTACAAGCTCGTAGCGCGCCACCGAGTGGCGCGCTACGAGCTTGTAGGTCTGCTATTTTTTGAAAAATCGAACGACTGACATTTTTTAGAATCTGATCTCAGGTCAGAATGGGTTCATCAGACCAGTGTGTGTCCCAGTGGAAACCTCGTATGAATCTGATCTCAGGTCAGAATGGGTTATAGGTCTAAAATGTGATGTTTCTTCACCTTGAAGATCTGCTGGGCTCCTTCCTCCATGCGCGGCCACACCTGGTAGCGGAAGCGCCACAGCGTGTAGAACTTGAGCACGGAGTTGATCCGCTGGCAGGGCTCCTGGTGCTGGAACTCGGCCATCATCATCTCCGTCACCGTGTCGGGAACCTTCACGGCGCACAGCAGGAACATGGCCGCTGCGTGGGGGGGACGGGAGGGAAGGAAAGCACAGGGACATTCTCATGAAACACGGCAGGAACATGGCCGCTGTGTGGGGACGGGAAGGAATTAAAACACAGGGACATTCTCATGAAACACGGCAGGAACATGGCCGCTGTGTGGGGATGGGTGGGAAGGAAAACACAACAACATTCTTATGAAACACGGCTCTAACATGGCCGCTGTGTGGTGGGGGGACGGGAGGGAATTAAAGCACAGGGACATTCTCATGAAACACGGCTCTAACATGGCCGCTGCGTGGTGGGGAGACGGGCGGGAAGGAAAGCACAGGGACATTCTCATGAAACACGGCAGGAACATGGCCGCTGTGTGGGAACGGGAGGGAATTAAAGCACAGGGACATTCTCATGAAAAACAGAGAGAGAGAGAGAGAAGACTGGGATTGTGAACAGCGGAGATTGTGTTGGTCATGTGGTCTCACCTGCGGCGGTGTTGGTCATGTGTTGGTCATGTGTTGGTCATGTGTTGGTCATGTGGTCTCACCTGCGGCGGTGTTGGTCATGTGTTGGTCATGTGTTGGTCATGTGTTGGTCATGTGGTCTCACCTGCCGCAGTGTTGGTCATGTGTTGGTCATGTGGTCTCACCTGCGGCGGTGTTGGTCATGTGATGGTCATGTGTTGGCCATGTGGTGGTCATGTGTTGGTCATGTGGTGGTCATGTGTTGGTCATGTGTTGGTCATGTGGTCTCACCTGCGGCGGTGTTGGTCATGTGGTGGTCATGTGTTGGTCATGTGTTGGCCATGTGTTGGTAATGTGTTGGCCATGTGTTGGCCATGTGTTGGTCATGTGTTGGTCATGTGTTGGTCATGTGTTGGTCATGTGTTGGTCATGTGTTGGTCATGTGTTGGTCATGTGTTGGTCATGAAGTTGGTCATGAAGTTGGTCATGTGTTGGTCATGTGTTGGTCATGGTGTTGGTCATGTGTTGGTCATGTGTTGGTCATGTGTTGGTCATGAAGTTGGTCATGTGTTGGTCATGTGTTGGCCATGTGTTGGTCATGTGTTGGCCATGTGTTGGTCATGAAGTTGGTCATGTGTTGGTCATGTGTTGGTCATGTGTTGGTCATGTGTTGGTCATGTGTTGGTCATGGTGTTGGTCATGTGTTGGTCATGTGTTTGTCATGTGTTGGTCATGTGTTGGTCATGTGTTGGCCATGTGTTGGCCATGTGTTGGTCATGTGTTGGTCATGTGTTGGTCATGTGTTGGCCATGTGTTGGCCATGTGTTGGTCATGTGTTGGTCATGTGTTGGTCATGTGTTGGTCATGTGGTGGTCATGTGGTCTCACCTGCGGCGGCCGCCATGTGTTCGTCCGTGCTGAGCAGGAGCTCCCAGGCGGCGGGCTGGATGTCTCCGTACATGTCCTCCGTCAGGATGGGCGCGGCCTTGATGAGCAGCGACAGAGGGGCGGGGCTTAGACTCATCACCTGCACAGGGACACGAGAGAGAGAGAGAGAGAGACAGACTCATCACCTGGTTCTTATTGGTACAGAGCAGTCACCTGGTTGGTCCAGACTACAGAGCAGTCACCTGGTTGGTCCAGACTACAGAGCAGTCACCTGGTTGGTCCAGACTACAGAGCAGTCACCTGGTTGGTCCAGACTACAGAGCAGTCACCTGGTTGGTACAGACTACAGAGCGGTCACCTGGTTGGTACAGACTACAGAGCAGTCACCTGGTTGGTACAGACTACAGAGCAGTCAACCTGGTTCTTATTGGTAGGGAGCGGTCACCTGGTTGCGGAGGTATTTCAGCATGCCGGTGTTCTTATTGGTACGAAGCGGTCACCTGGTTCTTATTGGTAGGGAGCGGTCACCTGGTTGGTATGGTTCTTATTGGTAGGGAGCGGTCACCTGGTTGGTACAGACTACAGTTCTTATTGGTACAGAGCAGTCACCTGGTTGCGGAGGTATTTCAGCATGCCGGTGTCCTTCTTGCCCTCAGTGTTGGCCTCAGCCGGTCGTCTCTTCATGGAAGGCGTCCGGAGACATGATTTATCTGAGCACTGTGGAGTAAAGGAGACATGATTTATCCGAGCACTGTGGAGTAAAGGAGACATGATTTATCAGAGCACTGTGGAGTAAAGGAGACATGATTTATCAGAGCACTGTGGAGTAAAGGAGACATGATTTATCCGAGCACTGTGGAGTAAAGGAGACATGATTTATCAGAGCACTGTGGAGTAAAGGAGACATGATTTATCCGAGCACTGTGGAGTAAAGGAGACATGATTTATCCGAGCACTGTGGAGTAAAGGACCGGAGACATGATTTATCCGAGCACTGTGGGGTAAAGGACTGGAGCATAAACAGTCTGACAGACGGTAGAGTGGAATGCATCTATAATATAGATACATATAATAATTATAATAATAATAATAAACTACAGTATAAATATAGTAAATCTGATGCACTCTAAAGACGACGTCTTAGACCTCCAATGATACTGCATGGGTAGAGGCAGTCCACACACTGAAAGACCCATGCTCCCCACACAGACCCCCCCTATCCACGCTCCCCACACACACAGACCCCCCTATCCACGCTCCCCACACACACACAGACCCCCCTATCCACGCTCCCCACAGACTCCCCTATCCACGCTCCCCACAGACTCCCCTATCCACGCTCCCCACACACACAGACCCCCCTATCCACGCTCCCTCCCACGCACAGACCCCCCTATCCACGCTCCACACAGACCCCCCTATCCACGCTCCCCACACACACAGGCCCCACCTCCTTGTTCTTCTTGGCGCGTGGTCCAATGTTGGAGGAGGACGCGGCGCTGTCGTCCCTCAGGCTGTCCACCGTCTCGCCGTAGAGGAGCTTGATGGCGCGGACCAGCCGGGCGCAGGAGCGGCCGTGGTGCTGGTAGCAGCGCGGCTGGCAGAAGTCCACGTGGGTGCAGATGAAGCTCTGCTGGTTGCACAGCAGGATCATGATCTGATCGAGCAGAGAGAGAGAGAGAGAGAGAGAGAGAGAGAGAGAGGCAGTGTTGTTTTTGGCAGAAAATAGTTTTAGTCATAGTCTCTTGAATGGTTTTCACTTAGTTTTAGTCACATTTTAGTCACCTGGAATGTTTTAGTGTCAGTCGACTAAATGTCATAAGATTTTAGTCGACTGAATCTACAGGTGATTTAGTCGACTAAAATGTGTTTTGGCGTTGGCATTGATGCCGTCGTGATGACTGATTTTACACTTGCTGAAAATAGCAGATCTACAAGCTCACAACGCGTCGCAGATCGGCTATTTTCAGCATGCCACTAATTGTAAAATGACTTATACTGGATCTCTTGTCCACTAGTCCCCTTCCTAACATTTTAGTCTAGTTTTTATTTGTTGACGAAATCGTCAGTATATATTTAGTCTTAGTTTTAGTCATCGTAGCTTAGTTTTCATGTAGTTTCCATTTAGTTTTCGTCAGTGGAAAAAGGTAGTCGACGAACATTTTTCGTTTTGGTTTTATTCGACGAAAACAACACTGGAGAGAAGATGGCCTAATAAAAAGTCTAATATCCCCCCCGGTCCGTATAGGGGTATCTCTTTGGTCTAGTGTCTCGTCTCTATTAGTGGTTAAGATGTTGGACTTTTACTCCGCACACCAACCCCACTCCTTATACTTCCGTCTATCTTTCTCTCTTTTCTACTTCTCATATCTCTCTTCTCTTCTCTTCTCTTCTCTTCTGCTCATGAAATCCTTGCTGGCTATTACTACTATTTATTAAAAAACGTATACAGTGAAAGAAAAAGGTGTCAAAGTTCCAAGTGGGAGGGTGGGGGGTTGCTATTCGTCTTGTCTTTAATTTTGTTTTGTTTAGTCTATTTTTAGTTTTGTTTCAGTTTCAGTTTTGCGACCACTCAAACCAACTCAAAAATAATTCTGTCCATGTAGTATCAGAACTGTCCTGTTTCCTGTCTGTTCTCCGTCTATGTATGTAAAAATAGAAAAAGAAGCATAAACATAATGTACTGCATTTTTTTCCTGTCCATACCCCTCTTCTATGCTTAATAAAAACTTTTAAAAATGAAAATGAAGATGTTGGACTTTCACGCGAGAGAGCAGAGTTCGAATCCCGGGTGTTTACTGTACATGTGCATTCATTCAAGCACTGCCACAACAGCTAATGTACACTACTACTGTACACTACTGTACTAGCCCCTCAGTCAGTCCACAGTCTACTTCTGTATAGTACGTACATGTAGACTTTAACATAATACCTGTTGACGTGAGTAACAGTATCAATGCTGCAATATAAAAACTACTCTGTTACAAGTAAAAGTCCGGAAATTAAAAATGTACCTTGAGTGAAAGTACAAAAGTATTGACATCAAAATGTACTTAATTTACGGACAAGCTGAAAAGTTTAGAATATGGAGACAGGGGGTTCGTGCCCGACAACAGCCGGCGACATGCACATTGGAGCACACACACACACACACACACACACACACACACACACAGATGGACATACATGGAGCCAGGACATGTTGCGGTGGTAGTTATCCTCGGCCCCTCCCGAGCCTGGTCCTTCTGGCTCGATGCTGGGTTCACTGGTGCTAAAAGGACTCCCTGCAACACAAAACGAACACACACTGGGTTCACTGGTGCTAAAGGGACTCCCTGCAACACAAAACGAACACACACACACTGGGTTCACTGGTGCTAAAGGGACTCCCTGCAACACAAAACGAACACACACTGGGTTCACTGTGTGGTGGTCCACAGCAGGTGTCTCTGCTGTGGGTCTAGGACAGAACCCTACCTATATCGGTGACGGTGTCCCTGCTGTGGGTCTGGGACAGAACCCTACCTATATCCGTGACGGTGTCCCTGCTGTGGGTCTGAGACAGAACCCTACCTATATCAGTGACGGTGTCCCTGCTGTGGGTCTGGGACAGAAGCCTACCTATATCGGTGACGGTGTCTCTGCTGTGGGTCTGGGACAGAACCCTACCTATATCGGTGACGGTGTCTCTGCTGTGGGTCTGGGACAGAACCCTACCTATATCAGTGACGGTGTCCCTGCTGTGGGTCTGGGACAGAAGCCTACCTATATCGGTGACGGTGTCCCTGCTGTGGGTCTAGGACAGAACCCTACCTATATCGGTGACGGTGTCCCTGCTGTGGGTCTGGGACAGAACCCTACCTATATCCGTGACGGTGTCCCTGCTGTGGGTCTGGGACAGAACCCTACCTATATCCGTGACGGTGTCCCTGCTGTGGGTCTGGGACAGGAGACCCTCCTCGTTCTCCGACTCCGAGTCCTGCCGGGACATCTTGGTGCTCTTGAGGCTGCCGGCGCGGCGGATGGACGACAGCGACCCGCCCTTCTTCACGCGGAAGCTGCGCGCGCCTTTGATCTGGAGCAGCCGCGAGCCGCCGATGCGGATCTTGCGGATGGCCGGCGCTGGAGAATAAAAGGAGGAGTAAAAGTAGGTGTCATATAGGTCGGGTCGACCTTTTGGGCCACGCCCCTACGCCCTCTTCTCGCACTATTAAAACCCATTTTGGGGCGGGAATACCCCTTTTGGTGTTTTTCAAGCATCATGTTATACTTTAGCTGTTGAAAAAATGTAGGAGGATAAATAAGTTACCCTGAGGAGCTGTAGTTTACAGTAGGAGAATAATACGTTACTCTGTTGACTGTAGGAGGATAATACGTTACCCTGAGGAGGCTTTAGTTTACAGTAGGAGGATAATACGTTACCCTGAGGAGGCTTTAGTTTACAATAGGAGGATAATACGTTACCCTGAGGAGCTTTAGTTTACTGTAGGAGGATAATACGTTACCCTGAGGAGCTGTAGTTTACTGTAGGAGGATAATACGTTACCCTGTTTACAGTAGGAGGATAATACGTTACCCTGAGGAGCTGTAGTTTACTGTAGGAGGATAATACGTTACCCTGAGGAGCTTTAGTTTACAGTAGGAGGATAATACGTTACCCTGAGGAGCTTTAGTTTACAGTAGGAGGATAATATGTTACCCTGAGGAGGCTTTAGTTTACAGTAGGAGGATAATACGTTACCCTGAGGAGGCTTTAGTTTACTGTAGGAGGATAATACGTTACCCTGAGGAGCTGTAGTTTACAGTAGGAGGATAATACGTTACCCTGAGGAGGCTTTAGTTTACAGTAGGAGGATAATACGTTACCCTGAGGAGCTTTAGTTTACTGTAGGAGGATAATACGTTACCCTGAGGAGCTGTAGTTTACAGTAGGAGGATAATATGTTACACTGAGGAGCTGTAGTTTACTGTAGGAGGATAATACGTTACCCTGAGGAGCTTTAGTTTACTGTAGGAGGATAATACGTTACCCTGAGGAGGCTTTAGTTTACAGTAGGAGGATAATACGTTACCCTGAGGAGCTTTAGTTTACTGTAGGAGGATAATACGTTACCCTGAGGAGCTTTAGTTTACTGTAGGAGGATAATACGTTACCCTGAGGAGCTTTAGTTTACAGTAGGAGGATAATACGTTACCCTGAGGAGGCTTTAGTTTACTGTAGGAGGTTAATACGTTACCCTGAGGAGCTGTAGTTTACTGTAGGAGGATAATACGTTACCCTGAGGAGGCTTTAGTTTACTGTAGGAGGATAATACGTTACCCTGAGGAGGCTTTAGTTTACTGTAGGAGGATAATACGTTAGCCTGAGGAGCTGTAGTTTACAGTAGGAGGATAATACGTTACCCTGCGGAGGCTTTAGTTTACAGTAGGAGGATAATACGTTACCCTGTTTACTGTAGGAGGATAATACGTTACCCTGAGGAGCTTTAGTTTACAGTAGGAGGATAATACGTTACCCTGCGGAGGCTTTAGTTTACAGTAGGAGGATAATACGTTACCCTGAGGAGGCTTTAGTTTACTGTAGGAGGATAATACGTTACTCTGTTGACTGTAGGAGGATAATACGTTACCCTGAGGAGGCTTTAGTTTACAGTAGGAGGATAAAACGTTACCCTGCGGCGGCTCCGGGGCCTTCTTCTCATCGGGGGCGGAGTCAGACTTCAGCGTGTGGCTGCTGCTGTTCAGGGAGTCGTGGCCGTCCTCGTCGTCCAGGATGCCGGCGAAGCTGATCTTCCTCTCGTAGCGGTGCCGACCCAGCTCCGGGTCCAGACGCAGGCGACAGCTGTCCAGGTCCTGCAGACAGACAGCAGACAGTGGTGGAAAAAGTGCATATGTGCAACTCATTCGCTCCCTTCTGGCTCCAAAACTGTGGAATGCACTTCCCATCGCAGTCAGAACTGCAGCATCACT
>NC_137872.1:1281365-1288865 GCF_963924005.1 Protomyctophum bolini
ATGGGGGCCGCTGACGAGGCCTACGATAGATTACCTACCGATGGGGGCCGCTGACGAGGCCTACGATAGATTACCTACCGATGGGGGCCGCTGACGAGGCCTACGATAGATTACCTACCGATGGGGGCCGCTGACGAGGCCTACGATAGATTACCTACCGATGGGGGCCGCTGACGAGGCCTACGATAGATTACCTACCGATGGGGGCCCGCTGACGAGGCCTTACGATTGATTACCTACCGATGGGGGGCCGCTGACGAGGCCTACGATTACCTACCGATGGGGGGCCGCTGACGAGGCCTACGATTACCTACCGATGGGGGGGCGCTGACGAGGCCTACGATTACCTACCGATGGGGGGCCGCTGACGAGGCCTTACGATTACCTACCGATGGGGGCCGCTGACGAGGCCTTACGATTACCTACCGATGGGGGGCCGCTGACGAGGCCTACGATTACCTACCGATGGGGGGCCGCTGACGAGGCCTACGATTACCTACCGATGGGGGCCGCTGACGAGGCCCTACGATTGATTACCTACCGATGGGGGGCCGCTGACGAGGCCCTACGATCGATTAACTACCGATGGGGGGCCGCTGACGAGGCCTACGATTACCTACCGATGGGGGGCCGCTGACGAGGCCTACGATTACCTACCGATGGGGGGCCGCTGACGAGGCCTACGATCAATTACCTACCGATGGGGAGCTTGAGCTTCTTGCGGAGAGAGATGCGCCGCGAGCGGGAGCGCGAGCGCCGGTCGGTGGTGGTGCCGGAGTGGGCCGTGGTGCAGTCCGACGTGTCCTGTTCCGATTGGCTGCTGGTGTCGCTGGCGGCGCTCTGGGACTTGAACATCTTCCTCCAGAAGTCCTTGCGGCCCAGGAGAGCGCCCGGGAGCTGCTCCTCACTGCACGGAGACGCCACGGGGACAGGGTTTTTTTTTATATATTTTTATTGTAACCATGTATGTATGTATGTATGTATGTATGTATGTACGTATGCCTACTTTTCAATCTTTATTTATAAGTCAACCAGCCAAGATGCCTATTATATTGTAAAATGTCAAACTAACTGATGAAATGTCTGTTCTTGTTGCAATGATAATTGGAACCTTGGGGAGGGTGGGGTGGTGGGGGAATTGTAATGAAAAATGAAAAATGCTTAATAAAAACTTGGTCACAAAAAAACATATATATTTTTTTTTCATCCCACGATTTTGTAACCCATTTTTCACCCCCCGTGTCAATCATCTAATGTGATCCTGGGCTCTACACACCCTCCACCAACCTAGTCCTCATATATGGGGGACAAGGGGAGAGCAACCTAGTCCCCATATATGGGGGACAAGGGGAGACCAACCTAGTCCCCATACATGGGGGACAAGGGGAGACCAACCTAGTCCCCATACATGGGGGACAAGGGGAGACCAACCTAGTCCCCATATATGGGGGACAAGGGGAGACCAACCTAGTCCCCATATATGGGGGACAAGAAGGGGAGACCAACCTAGTCCCCATATATGGGGGACAAGGGGAGACCAACCTAGTCCCCATATATGGGGGACAAGGGGAGACCAACCTAGTCCCCATACATGGGGGATCAAGGGGAGACCAACCTAGTCCCCATACATGGGGGACAAGGGGAGACCAACCTAGTCCCCATATATGGGGGACAAGGGGAGACCAACCTAGTCCCCATACATGGGGGACAAGGGGAGACCAACCTAGTCCCCATACATGGGGGACAAGGGGAGACCAACCTAGTCCCCATATATGGGGGACAAGAAGGGGAGACCAACCTAGTCCCCATATATGGGGGACAAGGGGAGACCAACCTAGTCCCCATACATGGGGGACAAGGGGAGACCAACCTAGTCCCCATACATGGGGGACAAGGGGAGACCAACCTAGTCCCCATATATGGGGGACAAGGGGAGACCAACCTAGTCCCCATATATGGGGGACAAGAAGGGGAGACCAACCTAGTCCCCATATATGGGGGACAAGGGGAGACCAACCTAGTCCCCATATATGGGGGACAAGGGGAGACCAACCTAGTCCCCATATATGGGGGACAAGAAGGGGAGACCAACCTAGTCCCCATATATGGGGGACAAGGGGAGACCAACCTAGTCCCCATATATGGGGGACAAGAAGGGGAGACCAACCTAGTCCCCATATATGGGGGACAAGGGGAGAGCAACCTAGTCCCCATATATGGGGGACAAGGGGAGACCAACCTAGTCCCCATATATGGGGGACAAGGGGAGACCAACCTAGTCCCCATACATGGGGGACAAGGGGAGACCAACCTAGTCCCCATACATGGGGGACAAGGGGAGACCAACCTAGTCCCCATATATGGGGGACAAGGGGAGACCAACCTAGTCCCCATACATGGGGGACAAGGGGAGACCAACCTAGTCCCCATACATGGGGGACAAGGGGAGACCAACCTAGTCCCCATATATGGGGGACAAGAAGGGGAGACCAACCTAGTCCCCATATATGGGGGACAAGGGGAGACCAACCTAGTCCCCATACATGGGGGACAAGGGGAGACCAACCTAGTCCCCATACATGGGGGACAAGGGGAGACCAACCTAGTCCCCATATATGGGGGACAAGGGGAGACCAACCTAGTCCCCATATATGGGGGACAAGAAGGGGAGACCAACCTAGTCCCCATATATGGGGGACAAGGGGAGACCAACCTAGTCCCCATATATGGGGGACAAGGGGAGACCAACCTAGTCCCCATATATGGGGGACAAGAAGGGGAGACCAACCTAGTCCCCATATATGGGGGACAAGGGGAGACCAACCTAGTCCCCATATATGGGGGACAAGAAGGGGAGACCAACCTAGTCCCCATATATGGGGGACAAGGGGAGAGCAACCTAGTCCCCATATATGGGGGACAAGGGGAGACCAACCTAGTCTAGTTGGCTTTTAACACAGCATGAGACCTCTGTTCCTGAACTAGCCTCCCCCACCCTCCACCCTCCTTCTCTTGTTTTGTGTTTTGTTTTGTGTGTTGTCTTTGTATTCTGTATTTTTAGTCTATGCGTTTACTTACTGTTTTACCTATGTACTGTACAGCACTTTGTGGCAGCTATGGTTGTTTTAAATGTGCTTTATAAATAAAGTTGAGTTGAGTTGAGTAGTCCCCATATATGGGGGACAAGGGGAGACCAACCTAGTCCCCATATATGGGGGACAAGGGGAGAGCAACGGACTTGAACTCCTTCATGCCTGAGTGTCCAAGTTGCTCCTTTACAACCTGACAGGGGGGAGTTTCCCTGGTTGGACGTAGCGCGTGGAAGGAACACGTTATTCCAACCAGTTCCTTTCCCCTCCATCAGGCGCCCCGGCTGGCCAGGGGGAGGCAGTTTGCTCATGTTGCTCACGTTTATGGTCATCAAGAAGGCCTATAGATACAGTGGGTGGACTGGACTCACTGTTCAGGGTTAGGGTTAATGTTCATAAAGAAGACCTGGACTGGACTCACTGTTCAGGGTTAGTGTTAAAACACGGTGGGTGGACTGGACTCACTGTTCAGGGTTAGGGTTAATGTTAAAACACGGTGGGTGGACTGGACTCACTGTTCAGGGTTAGGGTTAATGTTAAAACACGGTGGGTGGACTGGACTCACTGTTCAAGGTTAGGGTTAATGTTAAAACACGGTGGGTGGACTGGACTCACTGTTCAGGGTTAGGGTTAGGGTTGATGTTAAAACACGGTGGGTGGACTGGACTCACTGTCCAGGGTTAGGGTTAATGTTAAAACACGGTGGGTGGACTGGACTCACTGTTCAGGGTTAGGGTTGATGTTAAAACACGGTGGGTGGACTGGACTCACTGTTCAGGGTTAGGGTTAATGTTAAAACACGGTGGGTGGACTGGACTCACTGTCCAGGGTTAGGGTTAGTGTTAAAACACGGTGGGTGGACTAGACTCACTGTTCAGGGTTGATGTTAAAACACAGTGGGTGGACTGGACTCACTGTTCAGGGTTGATGTTAAAACACGGTGGGTGGACTGGACTCACTGTTCAGGGTTGATGTTAAAACACGGTGGGTGGACTGGACTCACTGTCCAGGGTTAGGGTTAATGTTAAAACACGGTGGGTGGACTGGACTCACTGTTCAGGGTTAATGTTAAAACACGGTGGGTGGACTGGACTCACTGTCCAGGGTTAGGGTTAATGTTAAAACACGGTGGGTGGACTGGACTGACTGTTCAGGGTTAGGGTTAATGTTAAAACACGGTGGGTGGACTGGACTCACTGTCCAGGGTTAGGGTTAATGTTAAAACACGGTGGGTGGACTGGACTCACTGTCCAGGGTTAGGGTTAATGTTAAAACACGGTGGGTGGACTGGACTCACTGTTCAGGGTTAGGGTTGATGTTAAAACACGGTGGGTGGACTGGACTCACTGTTCAGGGTTAGGGTTAATGTTAAAACACGGTGGGTGGACTGGACTCACTGTTCAGGGTTAATGTTAAAACACGGTGGGTGGACTGGACTCACTGTTCAGGGTTAGGGTTAATGTTAAAACACGGTGGGTGGACTGGACTCACTGTTCAGGGTTAATGTTAAAACACGGTGGGTGGACTGGACTCACTGTTCAGGGTTAGGGTTGATGTTAAAACACGGTGGGTGGACTAGACTCACTGTTCAGGGTTAATGTTAAAACACGGTGGGTGGACTGGACTCACTGTTCAGGGTTAGGGTTGATGTTAAAACACGGTGGGTGGACTGGACTCACTGTTCAGGGTTAGGGTTGATGTTAAAACACGGTGGGTGGACTGGACTCACTGTTCAGGCGTCTGCGGCGGTCTGCTGGAGATGTAGCTCCGACACTCGTCTGCAGCGCTGGACGTCTGACCCTTCTCACCAGACACACCCACCTCTGACCTGCGCACGCACGCACACACACACACGCACACCCCCAACATGAATTTGAATGTGTTTCATAACCCTCCAACTCACCAGTAAGACGCGCAAACGCGGGAAGCGAACGCAGCTGAGACCCTGCAGATCATGTCTGTCTGTCTGTCTGTCTGTCTGTCTGTCTGTCTGTCCCGCTGTTACTGTATATGTGGACCTGGCCCCTTTTGTGCCCATATATGGAGCTGAGTGATTGCTGATGCAGACAGACAGACAGACAGACACACAGACAGACAAGATCTGCTAGGTCTCATAGTAAGTGCTCATTGCGTTCGCAATGACGCTGATTCGTATAATGAACTCAAAGATTATTTTTTTTCACACACACACACACACACACACACACACACACACACACACACACACACACACACACACACACACACACACACACACACACACACACACACACACACACACACACACACACACACACACACACACACACACACACACACACACACACACACACACACACACACACACACACACACACACACACACACACACACACACACACACACACACACACACACACCTCCTGGGTCCAGGCATCTTTGGCTCCTCCTTGTCGTCGGGTTTCTTGGCGGCCGCGGGGGGCGTGGTCGTGGCGACCTTCTCGGCGCTGTCCAGGAGCGCGCTGAGCGCCACGCGGCGGAACACGTTGCCGTGGGACTCCTTGATGAACTGCACCAGCTGGCGGATGTCACAGTACAGGCCCTAATAAGGAGACAGGAAACAGGATGTCACAGTTTCGATCAGCCGATCAGCACCTCCTCGTGGTCCCCAGGACCAGATTAAAAACAAAGGGTGACCGAGCCTTTGTAGTGACAGCCCCCAGACTGTGGAACGCCCTCCCCCTGGACCTAAGAACTGTCCTTTCTGAGGCCTCTTTTAAAAAACAATTGAAAACGTTCATGTTCAGACAGGCTTTTGGTCACCTATAACACTGTTTTTCTACTGTTTGTGTTTTTATCTGTGTGTTCTTATTGTCCTTTTGATGCTATGTTTTCACTGTTTATTCTGTGATAATGGCTGCCTGCTGTTGTTATAGTTGTTTTATTTTTGTACTATTGTAAAGCACCCTGTGCACTCGTGCTGAGAAGGGTGCTATATAAATAAAGGTCATTCATTCATTCATTCATTCATTCATTCATTCATTCATTCATTCATTCATTCATTCATTCATTCACAGTACAGGCCCTAATAAGGAGAGGAGACAGGAAACAGGCAGTGACGTCACAGCACAGACAGGCCCTAATAAGGAGACAGGAAACAGGCAGTGACGTCGCAGTACAGGTAGTCTCACGTTACGATTTCCAAACGCTTCATCATACAGTCTGGGCCAGAGAACAGTAAATAGTGTTCGGGGCAACAAGAGCGTTTTCCCTCGACTGCCACTCAAAGAGGCTATATTACTGGCCAATCACAACGCGTCCTTGCACGACCCATGTAGGCTTTCGAAGGATGCGTACATTAATGGGAGAGACAAGCGGGATGTGTGAGTGAATATAAAAGCACGCACGCACACATGCACGCACACACGCACGCACGCACGCACGCACACACGCACACAGCTGCATTGCCTCTGAGGAAGCCAAACAAGAATATGTTTTACTCTCATGTACCTGTACACTATGTTTAAACTAATTGCATTACTAAAATCTGAAAAACAAAAAGTTATCTATAAATTGGGTGCTTTTCTGACAAATGTTCTTCCACTGTACAAATAGGTAAAGCCTTCCGTTATGTCTATGTATATATCGTGTAATCTGTAATGTATTGTATACTTCCGATTGTATTACTTTTATGAATCCGTGCTCCAAACCATGTGATCATGGTCGTGAGTTAAATAAATGATGATGATGACACAAGACGCAATAATAAAGTACAACCTTGAACACACACACACACACACACACACACACACACACGCACACACACACACACGCACACACGCACACACACACGCACACACACGCACACACACACACACGCACACACACACACGCACACACACGCACACACACACACGCACACACACGCACACACACACGCGTGACCCACCAGGTTCTCGGGGCTGTGCAGCTCGTGTGTGGTGGAGGCGCAGCGGGTGATCAGGGACTTGAACATGCAGCCCACCACCACGGCCTCCATGGTCTGGGCCACGGACTTGTTGTCCCCCGTCGTGAAGTTGTTCCCGAAGCCAGCCTTGTCTGGGGGGGGGGGGGGGGGGGAAGGAGAAAGCACACGGTCACACAGGAACGGGTGGCGTGTGTGTGTGTGTGTGTGTGTGGGGGGGGGGGGGGGGGGGGATGTGTTACTTTGTGTTGATTTCGTCGACTAATACTATGAGGAAATATTTTTGTCGACTACCTTTTTTGAGTGGTGCAACCACTCCTACAACCAGCAATCTCCGTGTGTATCAGTCATCATTCATGAGCACGAGTGGTGTGCGCATGCGTGAAATTGGAACGAGAGAAGTATGTGACATGGCTGCCACCTGCTGGACGCAAATCCAACTTCTGACTGTCTAGGTTCGCTAAAGAA